>NC_079333.1:97453872-97753872 GCF_029582105.1 Oenanthe melanoleuca
CTGAAGCACTAATTTGTAAGTTTTTCAAACATTCTTCAAAATTTATGTGCATGAATTAGTGCTGAAAGTATCCTTTTGCATCTGAGCTCTTAAGTACTCTTTATAAATGCAAAGCAACTGTCCACCCAGGTCAGCATGTTCCAACACATGCTTCTCCCAGAATGACAGCTCTTCTTCAAAATATTATTTTTTTCAAAAGATTATGAAGTTGGAAATGAGCTGCACATAAGAAATCCTAAGAGTGGGTGTGAGAGTCTGTATATATTAAAAAACTCCAGCACATGATTTGGAATAATGCACAGAACACGCTGGCAACTTTTAAAGTCAGGGAGTGAAAAAAAGATACTTCAATGTGAAAAATATTGTTTTAAGAATAGTTTTAGAATGCCCAAAACAAATCTAAGATGTCCTCTAGGTTTAGGTACCTGTTTCCATTTTAAGACAGCCAAAATTTTGCATGTGTGTGCGCATAGGCAGGCTGAGTACTCCACCTAATAACCTGAACTTCTCTGTCCTTTCAGGAGAAAATACTACCATCATTGACTCCCAGCTGAATCTTCACAGAGCCTGAAAGAAATATTGTTCCTTTTACTTGTCAAAGGAATAAATTGCTGGTGGACGTTTTTGGTTTTATCTTTTAAATTAGTATGTGATCAGTGGGATTACAAGTACTTAAACCACCCACTGAAACTTAGAGAATCCCAAGGGAAGAATAGAACAGCTCAGCAAAGCAGACTGCCAAGTACACATTACTTCAGATACTTTGATCCATTTCTGCTTAACTGTTTTATCTATTTGCTCCCTAGCAATCTTGGGAAAGTCAGAAACATGTGAAACAGAATGTTCTCAAATCTTTTTTATCTACTGCCTTCAGGGATGCAATGCAATCAGGTGGACACAAGAAGGACATGGTATAGTTGGAGCAAGTCCAGAGGAGGGCCATGAATTTGGTAAGAGGACTGGAGCACCTTCCCTAGGAAGACAGGCTGAGAAAGTTGGGGCTGTTCAGCCTAGAGGAGAGAAATTTGCATGGAGACCCCATAGCAACCTTCCAGTATCTGAAGAGGGCCTACATGGAAGCCAGAGGGGGATCCTTCATTAAGAACTGTAGTGATGGGACAGGGAGAGAAGGGTACAAACTGAAAGAAGGAAAATTAGGTTATGTATTAGGAAGAAACTCTTTACTGAGGATGGTGAGGTGCTGGAATAGGTTGCCCAGGGATGTTGTAGACAGCCCAACCCTGGCAGTGTTCAAAGCCAGGCTGGATAAGGCCTTGAGCAACCTGATTTAGTGAGAATTGGCCCTGCCCAGGGTAAGTGGGTTAGAATTAGCTGACCTTTATGGTCCCTTCCAATCCAAACCCTTCTATGATTCTTTATTGCATTAAAAGCATTATGAAACTCAACAAGAGTGAGAAAAGAAGAAAATATATTAACTTGCTCTCTATACACAAACAAAAATTATTATTTTTGAATGCAATGCAATTATTATGCAACCAACTTTCCAGTGGTTATTTTGAGCACCTTCTAAAAAAGAAAACAAACCCCAAACCACCACTTCACATTCCTGATACCAAGAGAATATTCCCAGACTTTGCATTTTCTCAGGGCTCAGTTACTCTTCAGTCCATAAAAGGCAGGCCTAATAGAATTCTGTTTTAAACGAAAAGAAACTCAAATCATGTCCAACTTTAGTTTGTTGGTAACACTTTGGGAACAAGATTTATGATGAGCCGTTGCCTACAAATTTGCAGTTTCCTTTTCTGACATAACTGATGAATGTTTGTTATTTTAACCTAAACAGTGTTCTGCAAATACAGTCAAAAATACAAAAGCTAAGTCTTTCATAGAAATTATACACAAATTATAGGCAGAGGTAATCAAGCCTCACTATCTACCTGAATTAATATACAAGTCTTACACACTGTAGAAAGAGATCTCTATTCTGAACTAACTGTAATAATTACATCAGATGATAGATGTCATCTTGCAGTAAACTGGAAGAGAAGCCAGCCACTCTGTCTGGTACTGAATTGTTTGATCATTCCTTGGTACTTGGCAAAGTACTTGTCCCATGTGATGAATTGAAAATAAATGAGATGCTGCAATGCTTGAGTCCTTCTCTCCTTTGTTCCATCCCTTGACAACTTTCACTCAAGTACAGACAGCTGCAATGGTGGGGGTCTTACTTCCTTTCTTCCTTCCAATTCTATCCTACTGCCTTTATTTCTGTTATTTATAAGCTTGAAAATCTCCCTTCTCTCAAGCATCATACTGCAGCAGGGTCTAAAAGTCTCAAGACACAATTTCCTCTTCTAGGCACACATTTCTCTCAAGGCCTTCTTCACACTGCCTCAGAAAGCCATTTTAATAAAACCCCAAAACAACCATATGAGTCGACTTTTAAGTGGCTGCTACTGGCTTCCACTAAAGTGAAACTTAATACAGAAGACAAGGAAACAATCAGAAGGCAACATTACTCTGAGTTTCCTTAACATGTAACACTGTTAAATCAACATTGGCCTAGAAGGGAAGTGAGTGACAAACAAGTTCAGGTATGATTTTAAAATACCATATTCCAGAATAATTTCCTGCAGATATAGTCTGCAAGTCAGAACTATTCTGGGCAGTATATCTGTATAAGTAAGCTTATAGTAATATATCTCACAATATATGTCTATGCACACATACACATAGGAAAGAACACCAAATGGACCATATGGCACAGACAAATAAGATCTGAATGAAAAACTATATAGATAAAAAAAGGGGATTCTGCAACACCAAGGGCAACTCATTTTTATCTTAAGTAATCAGCTGCAAATTGAATAGGAAACGTGTTTGCCAGTAAAACAAGAAAAGGACAGATATCTTCTAGGGAAGCAGTGAAAAACTATTTAATCATTATCAGGCTAATAATCATATACTTATGAGCTATATAAGCTATAATAATAATCATTATTACAAAAATAATAGCCTAATCATGTTGCTGGAGAAAAAAAAAATCAATATTTTAGGTACTTAATGAACATTAAACGCTCATTTTGCTTCTAGTAATTGAATTTATGTGAATTTCCTTTACCTTCACTTTTCAATTCAAGAGCAAATTAACTCTGCTGCAACATGAAATACTTGTATTTCTGAGATATTATTAGAGGAACAACTAATAGATAACGTGTTAAAAGGAAACCAGACTTCGAACCCTAAAGGAAGTAGAAACAGGGTCTTACTAAGTACATATTTCTCAGTAGTAATGAAAAAGCCCAGAAAAGCAAGAGAAAAACATGAGATTATCCATACATAAACTCTTCAGAATTTACCCTTCAGAATCCTGAATTCTCAGTAGGAGATCTAAAACTGCTCTGTGTAAAGAAGTGGCCCATGCAGCGCTGGATGGCATAAGTTCATCAGTGCAGAACAACCTGTGTGTTATCTGCAGATCTTTTTCTGAGCAGTATATTCCAGAGTCAGCTGAAAAGCTGGTTTAGGACTACTAAACTGAGCTCTGAACCGGTATTTAAGGAAAACCACCAGTAAAATCTACAGTACCATTGCAGCACTCATTAGTGCTTAAATAGGACCTCAAAAAATGGAAGCATTTTTAGTCTGCAAATTTTATGTAAAAAGAACAAAGAAACAATCAACTAAAGATTAAAGTAATTTTAAAAATATATCAAGATATGCTGCAATATTGGCAAAATAATTCACAAGGAAATACTCCAGATCATCTAAATAGGCAGCACAGGATCAGATCTGTGTTCTGACTTGTAGCAGGAAGAGGAAAGCCATTCAGAATAAGGAATATTAGCACATCCAAACACCATAGGAGTTGCACTGCACTTAAAATTCTCAGCCTCAGCCTCCTGAAAAAAGTGCATAAGCAAAGTGTGAACATAAATGACGACAAGTGCTTGGCAAAGAAATTTCAAAATACCAGGACAGAAATAGGAAATTCAGCAAGAATTACGTACACTTAAAGAAGTGTAAGAACTGTAAGATATGAATTAACTTAAACTGATCATCAATAATAAACTGCTATGTTACATACGGAATGCTTACTTAGGAAAGGTATTTCTGGAAGACATTTCTCCTTTTCCAGATACTCAAAATTATGGGAGTATGAATAGAAATATTTTAAACATTTAAATCTTCATGACAGCATAGTTTAGCTAAGTTACTAAAAGAATAATTAGTTCATCAGCTTCACGATGAGTGACAAAGACTTGAGTATATACTTTTCAACATACTGAAAGTATATATTAAAATTATTGTATGCATAAATTACTCGAAAGGAAAAAAGCAGCAGCTGCCTAAAAAAAGTAAAGTTTTAGCACAAAAATAATAATGTACCAGTGTATTTAAATTGTTCCTACACAAAGATGACGTTTAAGGGGTGTAATGTCATGAAGTGACATAGAATTGGAAAGGTAAGGGAAAAAAAAGTACAGGGAAACATTTACAGCTTAAGACATTCAAACATTAGAGTCAATAGCACGTGACTCTAAAAGTACACTGGACAGAAAGACTGACTGCATAGTCGCTACTGTCAGCTCCAGTGAAATTAACTAAACAGAAAACTGACCAAAAGAAAGATACCCGAAAACTAAGATTCCTAACAAAGATAGGCATGCAAACAAGACTGGGGGGTGGAATGGTCCAGGAAGATTTATTTGATTATAATAGTGTGGGATTTTTTAAAAGTTAAATTAAAAAAGAAAAAAAAAAATCTTTCTGATTAACTATGGAGAGAATAACAAAAAACCTGTCAGGTTTAATTTTTTCTTCCAGGTTTAATTTTTATCATACCAAGAGCAAAGAGATACGTGCTGCACATACCACCAGTACCTATAGATGAAGGCTTTTTGAAAGAACATTCTGTTTATTTTTAACATGTTGAAACACTTCAAAAGGATTTGCATTAGTTTTTGGATTACTCTGAGGCCCATTATTGTGGAAAGTGGATGTTCTTACTTGATGACAAAAAAGGAGTAACAGCAGCTAAAGGCTAAAACACCTACACCATACCTGAGTTCCACCTGGACGAAATTCAGAAACAGATTTCGGAGAAAGTTCACTTTACAAAAGGTTGATTTAGAAAATCCCTGAAGTCATTATTGCATGAGACATGTGCTGAATAGAAACCCTATCTTGAGTCCTTTGAATCAGGAAGGGGATATTGAAGATAACACACAACATCCGCATGCTGTTACAAGGGACTCAAAAGAACCGAGTGCAAAACAAGGCTAGCTGCATGTTCACTTTCCCATGACATGAACATTACCCAGATGAAGGTGAAAATCTCAGAAGTGCAGTGAATTTCAGATAGCAAATGACTAAATATTGATTAAAAAAATTCTCCTCTGCATACTTGCTGGCTATACAAAATATAGCAAGAAATACAACACCAAACCTGTAACATCAGAATAAAATGTTTCATGGCTGAAGAAAGTAAAAGGCATACCAGTCCCTTCTGCATCTAACAGAGATGGAAGTTAAGAAATAAAGAACATAAAAAAGAAACAAGGACAAAACATTAACCTCACACTTGTTTTAAATAAAACCTCTGAATTTTACAACACAATTTCTGGACAGAAAGAAATCCTGTAGTATCTATGCTTTTAGAATGGAGAAAAAACTTGACCATTAGTAGGACTTTTAAATAAACTGCCATTTTTCAATAAGAAGCACACATGACTAGGACAGATGTGGCTATACATATTCGAATTCATCAAAACCCAGTAGGAGGGAAATCTGACACATGCAACAAATCCTTGGATGGGTCCAGTAATCATAAAAGTTCTTCCTGGACATCAAACACTGTTGATATGCTAACCAAAAACTGTAAAAATGAGGTTAAGACTTTGAAATTTGTGAAACTTCTTATCTAATGTTTACCTTAAGTCAATCTCAATAAGTAATTAAAACCCGTATAATAACTAAATCATTTTAAGCGACTGCTGGAGAAATTAATTTAAATACTGGTAATCCTGGTTCCAGCATTAGCCAGGTTTCACCTTTAACTGGTAATTCTGTACTGGTCTTAACAGAGTAAAGAAGGTACAAACCAGAACCATCTTTGATATACAGTTACTTCCAGACATAAATCTTAGTTATGACTTAATTTGCTCCTTAAGAATTTTTTCAGACTTTTTTGCTGTAAAGTGATTTTCCAGCTCCTGTTCTTATAAAGTCCTCCCTGAATTTTTTATTTTTACTACTTCATTGTTCATATTATTATGGAAGCCCCTGCATCACCGATTTATGCTGCTCATAGAGCAATACTCCCACACTTCCAGCCTAATCCCTCGACCTGCAGCGGCCACAGCTGCTGAGGAGCAGCCATGGGCTGTGTTTAGTGGTTGTGTTGGTTTCACGTGCTAGGGAGGAGGGGTGGATTCACCTCAGGGAAAGCTCCATGAGGCTGGGGAGTGGGAGGGGCTCTCCCGCCTCTGGGAGCTCCCCCTGTGATCTGCTGGCACCAATCGGAGAGCTGGTTTGGTGATTGACAGCTCGGAAAACCAATGAAAAGTTATTTCGCTTTCACAAATCACAGTGGATCAAGTTCACCGCTCTCTCTTTTGGCTTCCGGCCTCCTGGGGTGCGATGGTCCCTGGCTGGGGCTCGGCCTGGGTGACTTCACTAAAATTCCTTTAACCTGTGAAATATACTTGGGGAGGTCTGGGGGTGCTTGAGAAGAAGACTTTTTGCCTCGGAAAATCAGTTCTGTTTTGGGACTGGAATATGAACAGAGACATTTGATAGAGAAGGACATGAAGAGAATTTTGGTTTTTTGCACCAGACTGCCTTTAAAAGTGGTACTCCATGTGTAAATTGTAACCCATAACACAGCTCTGAAAATACTGTGTAAATGGGAGGAAAATTCATGGTTCTGTAAGTCCCAGGCAGATGCAGACTGTGAAAGTGAAGACACCCTCCTAAGCCTAAATCAAAAACAGGATTTTTCTCTCTTGAGTGAACTGAAATGATTATTTAAGTAGATAACTGACTGAAGTGTTCTCTGTATGTTGTTGTTAAGGAATGTGGAATGAAGGAAAGGGGAGGAGGGAACAATCTAGCAATCTTATTCTGAATTCTTTTTTGTGTTATTAATAAATTTCTTCTTGTACCCTTTTAAGTTTTAAGCCTGCCTTGTCTCTACTCCTAAATCCTATTTCTAAAAGAAATTAAATATATTAAAATTGGCAAAACCCTAGTCACACCGTGACAGTGATGCTGAGAGTCCTTCCAAGAGTCACTACCTGATAAAGTCCAGTCACTCCCTCAAACTATGGAAGACATTTTTCTTAACACACCATTAAGCATTTAACTGTGCCAATATTGTGACTTTAATACTTATTTTAAACAGACCCTATTAATACATGTAAAAATGTTGGTGCGATCCCATCAGAAACTCTTTAGGGAACTATTTAATGAGTATTTTCTGTTTAAAATCACATATTACACTGCTTTCTGTATCTATTTCATACTGGGATAATTTATACATGAGAAACAGCCAGAATCACCGTTAGCAAAGACCACAATTCTGAAACCTTAACTTCTATAGTCAGCAATCAGAATAAGAGAAATAAAAATCCTTTTGATAGCTTTAATAATAAAGTCAAAACCATACTGCCCATATTGGTGAACACCTCCCTCAAACATTACCCATTTTTCAAGATCATTGTATCAGTTTTAAAATCAGTGTATGCTGTTGACCATACAATTTTCACAAATGCAAATCCAATGAATAAAGAGCTAATTGCAATCTTACTTTTCTCTTGAAAAATGTGCAGTGGCAAAGATACTGCTTTTATCATTTTTCATTTGTTAGTATTGATTATGCAGCAGCATAGATTTTCCATTTTCTTTACAGAAGTAGCAGCTTTGTTTTCACTCCTCTCAATCCCTTTTTAGGAGTGTTTTGCTTCCTTTAGACAAATGCACTTTCCTGAAGCACATGTACATTCAGTAAAAGCAAAGATAAGGCTGAAAAGAAGAAAAATGGATTCCTCAGCAATTTACTTAACACTGCTCCAACAATCGTTATTGACCACCTTTTACTACTTTGTTACCCTTACTAAGGGGTTCTGCTAAGAGCTCTGCTGGACATGTCTGTGTTTGGCAAAATATCTGTCTGTTACAGGCATATAATGTTGATCCCCATAATCAAATAAAACATTTCTAAGGTATTGACTATGATATTAAACCTTGGTGCTGAAGTTACATAAAGCAGTTATGTCCTGCAAGGACAGTAAGCTTATTGGATATCAAGTGATTTTGAAAGGATGACTCAATGTTGGCACAGTTCCCCAGCTCATATACACAATTTCCTTTTCCTCCCCTCCCTTGAGTCAGGAAGTCTCCTAGATGCATTTTTACTTTCCCAATTTGTTGTGAACATAGGATGAATTTTCAGCATTATCTGCAGAAATGAAAGCCTCCTTTTAAGCTATACTTTTTAAAGTAACAACAAACTGAAAACTAATTACTTTTACCTCTTGTATTAGAGCTTATAGAAATCTTCATTAAGGTAAAAATTTTTAAATATCTTAGACAAATTTTATATACATTCATACATTCTATACTTGTACCTTCAAATTCAAAACTACCTTAAAAATAAAACTCACAGTCCAACAAGTACTTCACAATCTCCCATTACTTTGGTAAGCAGCGCTAGTGAGCTAAATCATGGACTAAAATCCATTCCTCATAACTGCAACTAATATTCAATTTGAGTCACTTAAAATAACTAACTTCTACTTACATGCTCACACACAATTTTTCTAAAAAGTGGATTAAAAATCCTTCTTCTAAAGTAGCAATTATTCCAATTCAACAAAATGCAAAGCAGTACCATGCATAAAATTAAGTCAAGGTGATCTAAGGATATTCTGTGTATATTGTCTGTTTTACACTACTATCAAAGAAAACTGGACATCTGAAGCCAGACAGACATGCTTTCACAATTTGTATCTTTCTTTATTTTTAAAAGATGGAAAAACTTACAATTTCAACTAGCATCATATCACTTGTTGCAGACAGCGTCTATTGTTTTACCTGGCAGAAAGTAAGATTTCCTAAAAAACCCCTCTATTTGTAAATGTTTAGTTTCAGGGTCTGGGTGTTTTTTTGTTTTTTGTTTTTTTTTTAAATTCTTGAATTGTTAAGTCTCTCAGAGAAAAACAATTTGTAGAGATAACAAAGAAAAAACTGTATTTATATATTTATTCCTTACTCTCTTTCTACTCTTTTTCATTTCTGTTTTTTTCTGCAACAATTTTAAGATCTAGAGGATGTCTATGTCTGTATTTGTTGCACATAGCCAACACACAGAATGAAGACTGCAGACCTGGTTACTGAGACAGAACTCCTCCCATCCTTTTGATTGTACAGATAGGAAGCAAGATGGGAGTTTCAAGAATGAATCCTGTCCCAGAGAAACAAGCCAGAGGAGAGGCAAGGATAAATGGCCCTATAGATAAATGTGTACACAGGCTAGGACCTTAATTCTGAAAATGTTTTCTTTCGTTAGAATGAAAATATAAAAGGACAGGACAGAGATACTACTCCTTCATTCCCAAAGGAACTGTAAGCAGTAGGTTGTTTGGCAGGTAAGCTGAGGAATTCCTGTAAGCATTTTAAAAGCCTAGTGTCACCAAAAGCAGTTTTGCAATGCAGTTCTCCTTTGATCAAATAGCACAAAATTATCTCATGAACTCAAATGTGCTCCTCAGCATTGGAAAAAAATACTCATTGGGTGGAACTTTCATTTCCCAGTAACTCTGATATAAGTTTTTCTCCTACTTTGTAAGCACTAACATTTCAGAGAATTGAAATTAAAAAAAAAACAACAACAACAAAAAAAAAAAAACCAAGTTAAAAATCCCCAAACTATTTGGAATGAAAAATAATGCCTGAGCATATTCAGCACAAATCTAGGAAAGCTACAAATTCTGTTTTATTACCATAATTTCCTAAGAATATACTGAAATCTATATGGGTTGAAAAACTTTTGTTTGGTCTGCAATAGCTATAATTTTGAAATCAATAGAATGTTGAAGACAACCTAACCAGGCTGCTATAAGTAGATAAAACTGTCATTTTTAAACCAAATTTCTGATGAATGGCTTTCGTGTTGCCTGTGGAAAAAAAAAAACTATAGTTCAAGACTATGAGTTGATAAATATTTATTTTATAAGGTTTACATCAAAAGACCCCTTGATTTTAATGCAACCTATGTTCTATAGTTTTACATTCATATCTTGTTCTGGTGTTTCACTTATGGCAAGAAAATTCCATTTCATTTTTTAATACGGATTGCAAAAATTAATACAAGTTGTTTAAACCAGTACATGGGCTAGTAGGTGTCTACTGCTTTTACAAGTTAATAAACCTTCACTTACAATGTGAAGTCATTACACAACAATGTAATGGGGTTTTGGGTTTTTTACCCCCTCACTGAAAAGTATTTGCAGACTTACAAAAGGACAAACATGAAAACTGATTTGACTTCCAATGATAAAATATTCTGTTCCATTGCATGTTTACATGTAACGCTAAATAGTTCTGAAACAGTGCTTGGGATGATACAATACTCCACTAGTAATTTTTCTCAACTTAAACCAAACTTTTTAATGCTCAAATATATGCCAAACAAGACAAATTATACAAATTAAACATTTGCTATCACTAAATCATAATTTAAAAGTTGAAATAGCCCTAACACTGTTATGCAAGCACCACTACTCTTCATACCATTTCAGAAGTAAATTTAAGATATTAATAAGCCTGATTTATTTTAACTATCATCACACAGAGCCATATTTTACAGTTTAAAGTACTATCTGATGATGTAACCACCAAAATAACCACTAAGTATTAAATATACAAAAGTTTTTAATAAAACTTGACTCTCTGTGAGAAAACATATAGCTAAGCTCACATTTAACACCCCCCCACCTCCTGCTGAAATATAAGTTTACATTATTTACACACAGGTAACAATTTCCTAGTTAGGCTAAATTAACAGTAAGTATCTTAGAAACTTATATGAACACACCACAGTCTTTTTTTTTTTTTAAGGAAATAAACACTTTATATCTAAACAACGCTGATCCCTAAGCAGTGAAAGACTGAAACTGCTCTGAAATCAGAAGTCAAACTTTCCCCTTTCCCCCTTTTTCTCTTAAATAAGAAACTAAGCTCACCCGAACAGAGCGAACACGCAGAGCCAGAAACTTAAACATGACTAAGAAACCATGATGTTTGGATTTTCTGACTGAGTGATCGTCAGTCCAGCAGGGAAGACCAACCCTGGCGTTTTTGCTGTGACCAGCTGTTCCGGCAATTAGAAAATTTCCTGTCAGGCAAGTCAGACACAGCTGGGGGGTGGGGAGAAGGAAGGGGGGAAAAAAAGGTCAAAAAAAAAAAAAAAAAAAAAAAAAAAAAGAAAATATTAAAAAAATACACTGATTTCACACACACACACACAGAGCCATGATAAAGACAGACTGGGCAGCAGAGGTACTCATGTTGCTGATACTTCTAGAGATCAGCACAGGAAACTTAAGCAGATTGCCTGATAGCAACAGGCTGTTGCAGATGTTACTGATTCCTGGTTCCCAGAAAAGAACAAAAGAGACCAGGCATCTCTTTCAGAAATCACACCACTATGCAACATTTCACTGATTAAGCACAATAGCAAGTATTTTAAGTCCTATATGTAATAATGATATTTTCATGAATTTAACTTTACAAAATATTTTAAGATCTTACATATCACTATCGTATAGACTTCAGTGCAGAGAATGCCTAAAGATTGTTTTTATTTACTAGAGTTTAGTTAGAGGACCAAAATAACCTCGTGCCTAGTCCTTTGAAATCCTGCACATAGAAAATGCTACACAGATGTTCTAGGCCAAGGCAAACTACAGAAATATTTGAATTGGATTGCCCAGCTCAAATGTCTGACTTATGCACCAATATTGCATTGCTCTGTAGAGAGTGAACTTCTTGAAGTAAAAAAGATCCCAAAGCTTTCTTTCAATGTTTAAAAAGCCCCAAACACTTCAAATGTTTTAGGAATTAGAATTCAATCTAGTTACTTCGAAGAGTAAGAGATGTTTTTGATTTGATCTCTCTAGATTTAGTACAAGAATTATTTTCCTGAATATTGACACTATCTTTAGCTTTTTGATACTTGTTAAAACAATGAATTCCAAAGTACATACTCCTTTAGTGGAACAAGACTGTTTTTCAAGTAATAAACAAAAGCAAGTAAAAACCTTTAGTCAAAGGCATATATACAAGTATCCAGCTGTAAACATATCCAGGTGATTCCGTTTAGTGACTAGGTATCAAAGGAAACATACAGCAAAATACTGTAGTCCTGCTTGCACAAGACATGAAAACAAACTCACCCTGCAGACAGCTTCCCTTGACTGGGTTCTAACAAATATCTGGATTACTGCCTTTTTTGTTATATTTTAACTCCTCTTCAGAAGACAAAGCCAGTAATTTAAGTGACAGAACACACTGCTGCTATCTCTATCCCACATCCTGGCTCCCTACAGTAACAGTTTCTAGGTTTTTTTTCCTTTAAATTGGGATTACACATCATCCCAGCATGAGCCAAGATCCTCTTGTCAAAATGCAAAATTGAAATAAAGACCTAACTACCCATACCCCAGAGGCAAAATTGTCCCCTTTTAGTGTTCTTATGTACTCTTCTGAGTCTTTTTGACACCTCTTCAGGGACGATCTTTCAAATTCTGTGTACCGAATATACATAATTATTATAACAAACACAGGCCATCAGGATGTACTACTACACAAAGGAGGACTTTATGACTCAACTGAGGGCTCGGAAGTCCTCAATGCCAATGTGCTTTTTACAGTCCAGTGTGGTACAGCCTTTTTGGAAGAAGCAATCTTTTCTACAACAGCAGTAACACAGCACGAAGAATTATTAAATATTAGTTTCAAGATGAACAGACCTTCTTGAACTCAAGGAGCTTACTGCAACACAAGGATTTCAAATATTCCATAAATAGCATAAAAATTACTTGAAGCTATCCTCTCTTCAATTGTTTCAAATTTGCAGCTACTTTTTCCTTCACAACTGAAATACCTCAAGAATTTAATTTTGCAGTTTAACAGCAATGTAGTTATTTGCACTTGGAAAATTTAAAAGAAATTTAAATAAATAAATGGAAGACCATGTAAGCTCTCTGCCTTTACCTTGTCAAGAATAGATACAATTACACTAAAAGCAGAGTGATGAGGAATCTTCAAGCCACTAAATTAAACCCTGTGGTACCAAAAAGAGCTAAAGACAGAAACTGAGAGTAAATGGTAAGAGCTGCTCTAACTACAACATTCCTTAAAGGTGAAAAGATACTGTGGGTAAATAATAATTTTCTTATCTTTTAGCTTTAAAGGTAAGAGCATATTTTGCTGCAGATTTGCTAAGGGTGACAGGAACAAGGCATTTCAACTGAAACATTTGTATAATTACTGACTACTGCTCTCCCAAACCTTTTATGTGACCTCCCAGAGAAGTACAAAGCGCAGTGCTCAGGGGTCAGTGGGGTTACTTCACAACAATAGCTCTCCTATAACCGGCATGAGTCTGGCAGGTGGAAGAAATTTCTTGTGGTCTGGGAGAACACAGCCTGCATGGTTCCCAAAGAGCACCAGCAGCCAACCAGAAACATTAAGATATAAGCTACACAACTCACTTTGAGAATCTCTCAGAAGAGAGCTTGCCCTTTTAAATATTCCTTCGTATATGAAGGAGACAGGTTAGAGGGCAGCAGTCCCCAACAGGGAAGTCTATGATAAAAAGAACAAATTGCTGCAGCAAGTTGCTTCCCTACCTTAAAACCTTTGATAAGGATTTGTATCATACTTGTTTATCAGAAGACACGACTGCCTCCAAAACAAAGGGAATGTGGTATGCCTGTCAGTCACAGTTCTGTCAACTGCAGAACTCCACTTGCACAATGCATATCCTTCTCCTTCAGTGCAGAAATATAAAGTCAATTCATTTCCCATCTTCCCCTCCTCATTGTTTAAGTTAGATGATCTGGGTTTACAAAAATTAGGAGAAATGCTGTCTAGACTTTCAAGAGAAAAGAGCTCATAGACACTACAGAGAGCAGGAGAACTGAAAAATGTTGAGGAACTCTCAAACCAATACAGAACATTTGGGAATCCATGAATTTTACTGAATGCTGAAACATTTAATCTAAGTGGAGTCCATCAGGTAATCTGACAATCTCCTATACCCTCAGTTTAAGAAGTGTAACAATGCAAATCAAGTCTTTACAGTGCTAGAAAAGCAAGGCTCTCTAGTATGGATTGCTTTCAGCTACTTGCAAAAAACAAAGAAGCAGCACACATATGGAATGAAAAGCCCTTGTTTGACAAAGGTCAACAGTTGAGGGACAGAGAGCTAATTTTTTGAGTTTTCAGAAGCTGAATAATATACTTTTCTTCATAAGAAATACATTTGTATAGCCAAAGCAGAAATATTCTATTAAACAGGGGGTGTGGCAGCTTCCATCTGTCAGTTTACAGGCTTTCTGGGGCTACCATCTGTTTTCTCTCTGTGTAACAAGTAAGCAGCTTGACTTTGAGCATTGCTTACACTCTCAAATAATTCAAATTTTCTGACCAAGATCCAGAAAGCACCCTACACATAAGACACCAAATGCAAAATAAGTCACTCAGAAAATCCAGTAGAACACAAAGGCAGTTTTGCTGTAACCTTTCCTCCACACCTGATGACACCTTGGGAGAAAAATATATTACAAGGCTTGCCTTCTTTATATATTAGTTATCTAAAACCAAATGGTCTTCACGGTTTACAAGGATGCTGTAACTTCTTTCTTACATGAGGACCTGCAAGGTCAGTCTCAGAGAGGTAGGATGCACCACATCACTAAGTTGCTAACAAAATTCATCCAAGTTTCAGCAGAGTAGAGCACTTTGGAAGATAAAGAATTTCCAATTCCATCATGTTAGACAAAAAAAAAGAAAAAGCCTTCTGCCTTTTACAAAGTACAACCTGGTCATTGAGAAGGAAATGACTGGATTTAATTTTTACAGATGTAAACAGTCTGCCCAAAAAAAGCTTATTTGTTTAAGACTCAAGCTATTGGATTGTGAAATAGAATTAAATACGTGAGTTCCTATATCTAAGCACATTTAGTAGAATACACTAAAAGGAATGTAAGAATTACAGAATACGTTAAAGTGCAAGTTTAGTATTTGTAACCCAAGCTGTTACAAGTAGCTACACAAGTAGCTGTTTCAGCTAAAATTAAGTATCAGTCTGTAAATAATGAGAAATTCAAAACCTGGATTATGGACTACGAACACTTGTGAATCCAAACATTTCCCTAATGTTTAAGAAATTAAAGCCACATCTTAAAGACTCTACTACAGAGACAATAATTTTAATAAAAAAACTGACAAAAATGCACACACAGAAAATTGAAATATGAAGGCTGCATCAGCAAAAGTAAAACACATCAAAATAATCATCAGAAATGCCTTCAATGTCATGTTAACAAACATGACTGTTCTTAAACATGGAAACTGCTATCGATACCTGAGCAGGAATATCCAACAGAAGAGCAATCCTGAAATGGTGCTTTGGCTTGCCAAAAGGCAAACAAAAGTTTCTGAAACATTGAGTTCTTTCTAGTACAGAATATTAGAAATTGAGGTAAAACTAAAAATCAGTTAAAGTCTCTTGGAATGTTTTAAAATCTAAAAATCTAAATAAAAATTAATTATGCTTTTTTTCCTGAAATTTCCTGAATTTTGCTGAATAATGTTCTCCTCCTACATTATTTTCACAGATGAAGACATAACAAATGAGATTACCTAGTTTACTCTGGATTTAGTATGATTGCTTAAGTGTTGGGGGCTGTTTTGCCCATGGCTGTAACTGGTGATTGATTCCGCTCTCCTTATCTTGACATCCCCACTCCAGTGCTTTATAGATTTAGTGTAAATTGTATGGATATATGCATGTAAAATATAGAATCTCAGCACTGACCAATGAAATTCAATACTTCAACAAGTATTGTTTACATGCTTCAGATTATTTTTCCAATGTATCCTGAATCACACTTTTCTTACAAACTTTCTTAATAAAAAACACTGATTGGAAAGAAAATTATCTTTCATCTCTCCTGACTGCAAACAGATGCATTATTTAAATTCTACCAGGAAAAAATAAATTAAAAAGACTTTTTAAACTACTGACTTGTATTTGCAAGCATTTCTTACTCTACTTTTTGACTACCCACTGACTAATTATTGTTACCTTAATTATTTATTTTTACTAATATGATGACAGCTACTGAGATTTAATTTTATCACCCCAGTCAGCATATTTCAATATGATTTATTTTGATTTAGTCTTAATTCTATGTATGCTTTAATTCTGCTTGTTTAAAAGTAAGGTCAAAGCAAGAAGTCAAAGGTAGTAATACGACCCACCACCTGCATTGAAGAAAGATCCATTGCAGGTTTGAGCCTGAAGAGGTTCCATTTGGCCTGCACTGGAAAAAAACAACCTTTAGTCCTTGCAGGTTACCAAGAAGAAATTTTCCTGCAACTTATAAATGAAAACTTCACTTCTAGTGAAAAGAAAACTCTTTACAAATTATTGGAACCTAATATTTTCATATGTTTAATAATTAGGCTTAAGCTAGTAGAATGCATGGTAATACATCAGTTGTACTAAGTGTTTTATCAGCTACATAGAATCCAGATAATAGAACATAAAGAACACAGCACAAATATGAAAAGCTCTTTACATACACACAAAATGGGAAGCCACCTGCTAGAGTAGCTGCAGTTTCTGGTTAGCTTTAACTAGCAATAAAGCATGGAGCATGACTGCAACAGCTCAAAACAATTAATTTGCTCAGTTAATTTACTCAATCTCTATGGACACAGAGGTACAAAAAGCAATGGCAGACAGCGCAAGAGTGAGAAAGGTAGCAAATAAAAGGCTTTAAATAGCTTCCCCTTTCAGTAATGTTCACTTAAGTTTTCACATTAGGTTAAGCTTCAGCCAGCTGTTCTTACATTTATTTCCTGCTGGTCCCAGGTAATTTATGAGATACAGATAAAAAAATGTTGGCAACAAGCTATAAAGTCAGATACAATCAGCAAACTTGTTGCAATAAAACCAGAGTATTGAATGAGTCCCCTTTTAAAAGAAGCAAGACTTTGAACCACACAGCATCTTGGACTCCTTACAAATGGGTATTTTTATAGCTCCTGCTTTTCCTAAAACCATCAGCAAATTTGAACCACAGCCATGTAACTCAGGCTTTCCTGTTAATTAACTTTACTTTTGACCAAAAGAACACAGATATAATGAAACAATTTATCATTTGATACACAGAATACTAGAGAGAGTTCCTATGTACATAGAACTGTGTTAAATTTTAATATTTATTTTAAACTTCCTATCTCGTCTGCATTATCAACATTCTACCCAACCACTTAAGAAAGGATGCAGATTTCAAGCTTTCACCTTCTACCTCCACAGAAGTACAACTTTCTATCCTGAACTTGCATACTTCACACACCTACAAAAGTATTTTGTTGTCTTACCTGATTTGCTAGTACACCCTAGGCATTCCACTGTCCTCAGTTACATCTGAGAAATTTCATCAACTGTTAGTAGCTATGTAAGTGCCCCAAGTCCATTTAAGTGCAAAGTTAAACAGAACAACTTAAGTTTCAGTGGTAATTTAAAAATTGTCTATATCTTGCACCAAAACAGATTATGCAGCACTGAGAGAATCTCATATCCCAGCTCAAGTAATATTTTATCACCTGACAGCATTGATTAGCTTCCAGCTAATACAGCTGCTCAGTCAAATATAATGTCTTGTTTAAAAACCCCTAGATAATTTACACCACAATTACCAACATTTTACTCACCACAGCCTAGAAATAAATGCAAAGTATACTCCTAAAATACTGGTCTGATACATTACAAAGCTAAAACAACCTCAGCCAAGCAGCTCAAGCATGACAGAAAGAATATTAGAGAAACGTTTCAACTTTTTGATGGTCATACTATATTAAAATCAGTTGCTCACCAAAAAAAGCAGCAGCTTGGACATTTCCAAAGGAAGTAAGAGGAAACATTTGAAAGCATCCTGTAATTATCAAATACTGAAAGAAAAGTTTGATAATTTTGAGGGCTAAATCTCTGCTGGCTGCCAGACACCCACCCAACCACTTTCTCAATCCCCCCTCCTCAGTAGGACCTGTAGAAGAAAAGCTCATGCACTGCCTTCGGAACATGGCCAGCACACACCAGTTACCACTATGGGCCAAAGAGTATCAATTTAGGGAAAATTTATTTCACCTGTTGCCAGGAAGTGATAAACAAAGATGAAACTAAAACCACCTTCTTCTCAGGCTGATACCACTCTTTACCTCCTCCCTGTCAAGCAGCACAGGTGGAATGGGAATTGCAATCAGTTGTTAACACTGTTTCTGCTACTTCCTTAGTTTATCCCTGCTCCAGCACAGATCCTTCCCACAAAGTTTAGTTCTTCAAGAATAGACTGCTCCAGCCTAAATTCCCCATGAGAAAACCTGCTCCCTGTGGGCTTCTCTCCAGGGGCTGCAGTTCCAGACACCAGCCTCCACCAGAATGGGCTCTGCACAGGCTGCAGCGGGGAGAGCTCCGCTGTAATCCTCCAACAGGCTGCAGGGGACAGCTTGCATCACCATGGTCTTCTCTGGGGCTGCAGGGGAATCTCTGCTCTGGCAGATTCCTTCTTCACTCATCTTGGTGCCTTTCTGGGCTGTTTCTCTCACACTTTTTTTACTCCTTACCCTCACAGATGCAACACAGCAATTTTTACCATAAACATGCAATCACAGATACCCATATGGTTGATAGGCCTAGCTTAGGCCAGTGCTGGACCCATTTTAATGCTGGTTGAACCTGACTCTGTCCTACATGGTGGTGTAAACCACCTGACCCCTTCTCACAGAGATCAACCCTCCCCACCAAAACCTTGCCTTGTAAATCAAATACAACTGTTAAATTACAGACTCAAAACAAGGAAATAATCAAGCAATGGCATGTCAAAATAAATTAACAAAACAAAACTGAACCCTTTCCCAAAGATATGTTCTAGCTTACACAAGAATTCAAGTAAGCATTGTAGTCCATATTATGCACAATATCAGAACAAACGATCTCCTAGTGTTGCCTTCTAAACCCACAATTACTCTTCTTACTTTTAACACTGTGACTTCAGTCACCTGTCAGCAGTTGCCTCATTTCTTCCTCTTGTGGTACATACAGTAGAGCCTTGATGCTATGAGGAGGAACCAAGAGCAGCTATACAATGCAGGCTTGCAGTCACCCAGTTTTCATGTCAGCTTAAGAGTTACATCTATTATGGGTACATTTGAAGATGGAAAAAGCAACTTATTATCTCAACTCTCTCTGTGCACAATTTCAGCAGACAGAAACTGCTATGGTGTTGCAATTATATCCATATTTCCATATATAGATGGAAACAGCTTTGACCATCTACTTACAACCTTAAGCCTGCACAACATGCACAGCAGCGTGTGAACCCTGAAGTCTAACAAAACATGGAGTTTCAAAAATTTATGTTTTTATTGACAAAGCCATTTATCAGATTTAACATTCAACTATTACTCTCTTACACAAAAGTACAGGTAAACTTAATGTTTGACAAAATTCACAGGCATTGCAATGAGAAAACTGAGCTCAGTGTCTTCACATTATGAAATTTTGTAAACTGCAAGTATGACATGAAGACAAGGAACCTTAAAAATTATCACAATCAGGAAAGTTAACTGATCCTCTAGTAACAATCTCTATTCTTAAGAGGCCTAGGTTAAGAATTCCTTTGATTAATGCCTTTCAATAACAAGCACAATGGAAACTACACTTTCACAGTTGTTCCTCACCCCTGACCTTCTCTGAAACAGTATTGAAAGCTGAGGAATGAGTTTTGAGAACAGTAGGATACCAAACTAGACCCGAGTTAGTGAGAAAAAAAACCTCTCTCAAAAATATTAAGAGTACACCCCACATCCAGTAAACTCAAACAACAAAACACTAGTGGCAAACTGCCTATGAATTAAGTGATGTCAGTGTGCTCCAATATTGTACTGTTTTTATTACAGCCATCTTTTACTTACAGTTTGTTGGTTGATATCATCTTCTCCCATAGGTTCATCCACAATTTGCTGTCCATTCTGTAAAAAAGACACAAAGTGAAAATAAATACTGAATCCAAGTACAGAAATAAACATATGGGAGATAGGCTTCCATAGCACGTTACTGTACTCTCTCCTCCATATTCTACAAAGCAGGTAATTGCAAGCAAACACGGAATGCTCCCTACTGCTGGCATGTAATGCCACTCTTCCTTTGATCCTCATGTATTCTCAACTTGGATGAAGTCACAGTAAGAAATATATAAAAGCACTTGGCATTTGAAGCCTCACTATTACACAGCTAGACATTATTTTACATTACTACAACTTCTGCAAAACAGTTAAACCTGATGAAGACTGAATGGCAAACAGCCACACAAAATGAACAGAGAAAAAGGTTCTTTCTAAGAGCATGACCTTACATAGCAAGTCAGCCCTTATTCCACCTCAAGAAAAATTTATGACTACAGTATAGACTTAGAAAAAGCATAGAATGCAATTCTAATTTTACAATTTTACAGCATTTACCACTTTCTGCACTTTCCCAAGGGCCATTCCAACAAGCCATACAGAAAAAGTCTTTTGAATTTGAAATTTAGACAAAGATATTTTTTTTAAAATCTTAAATACATTGTTGGTCAACAAAGGCTTTCTTTTTCTTGACAGTAATACTATACTTGGAGAATTTCTGAGAGATATTTTTCCCTGAAAGACTTTGAATGACTTTGCTTACACAACAAACATGACAAATAGCAAGTTGTAAGGAAAAGTATGTATTTCCTACATTATGGTACAGGGCGTGACCTCTTAAGGCATTAATTATTAGTTTGTTCCCAAAGTTAACAGCAATTCAGTATCATTTTAAAAACAAATTAAAAACTAATAAAAATGGTTACCATTTTCCATTACCATTGGAGACAGACTTTGAGTTCATTTGTACAGGTTCCCTAGAGAACCCAAAGTCTAATTAATCAATTTTTTCAAATCATAATTTACTTAAAAGTTAAATACATGTATAGATGTCAGAAAGTTAACAAAAGGTGGCCAGAAATTCAGAGACTTTACATTCATTCCACCCCTTCCTTCTCACTACTCAGTTTTTTAGCAGAATTCTTCACAACCTTTCTAGCATTCTTCTGTAACAACTTCTGATCAATAGAATCTTCTACCATGCATATGGCTAGAGGAGAGTCTTTCATATGTGACAGACTAAATCCTAACCACTTATGAATTCTAATTTTCAAATATTGCAAGCACATTGAATGTTCAATCATATGATTACCAGCTCTCTAGCAACTTCTCTCCTGAGCATTTTTTTCCACGAAGTTCAACTGGAAAAAAATCTAAATTATAGGAATCATGGATTTTCCAAATATGACACAGGTGGGTTGAGTTTTTTTGAGGAGGTTTTCTTTAGGTTTATTTGTTTCCTGGTTGTTTTGTTTAGATGGCTGGGTTTTCTGATTGTCTTTCTAGTGCAGACATCTGGCACACAGTAGCAGTACTATTTTCTCATATTTCCTGGCTTCAGGAAGATACTAGAGATTTCTGGCATGACTCTGGTCTACTCCAAAAGTCATCTTTCCATGATGGAGGACTAATAAGCAATCAGTGGCATATGCTATAAATCACTACAGCAGTAAATATAATCTTTAAAAGCTGTCTCAGTTAAGGGCAGTCAATACAACCTATCTGTACAGCAAAGGGTAATTTGGTAAGATGATTCTCCAAGAAGCTCACAATCCCCACACTGTAATATCTTTTACTTATAGTGTACAGGCATTGAATATTGTATTTTACTATCCTTCCTTAAGATTAAAAAAAAAAAAAAAAGCTGATGTTAGCAAATAGAAGACCAGAAAAATACCAGCTTAGCTAAGTAACAGAAATGAGTGATTTTAGTAAAGGTTGTTTACAGGGAAACATATTGAATATACATATATCATTACTATCAAGGCCACAAGTCACATACTTCCCCTTTTCACAAATTTATGACATAAATTCACGTATGTATTTTAGCTGCACACCTCTACATTCTGTTCATGTTATAAGACAGCTTCCTTTGGGGGAAAAAAAAAAAAGTAAAAAAAATCAGTAGAATAAATAAAATAATTGACTTTAGCTGGAAGGGAGGCTAAACTCTGGGGCCTAAAATAGGGAAATTTGTATATCAAAACCATGTGCTCTACACTGACTCCACTCCACATGCAGATTTTCAGAAATGGTGATTCCTGCTAGAATAGTCATTCTGCTAAATAATAATGTACATTAACTGCAGGTTACATGAGAATTTATCACATAATAACTTTAAGTTTTCACATTTACTATTTTAAGACAACTGAAACCAGTTTGAAGTGAAAATCACTCTCAGAAACTTCAGACAAGCCTCCCTTCAAAGACAAAAAGACAAGACCAACCTCTGTTTTTAAAAAGGCTCTAATCTTCAACCTCACTGACTTTCTCAATAATCAACCAGAAAAACCACGGCAAACTTCTGCAAAACAAATAAACTGTTTTGCACAATCTGGTTTTCCTGTTTAATCCTGCAGTCCTTACAGTTACTTTTCAGCTGAACTCAAGCAACGCATTCAAAACACACTCACTGGAACTCGGAACAAACTCAAGAAATCAGCATAAGCACCATGCAGTCATGTCTGAGCCAGAGCACTGGATTAGCAAGATCTTTTTAAACAGGTCTACCTAAGCAACGATTATGCTACAGCAATCACTGGATGGTAGAACCAGTTTTTCTCAGAACAGTCTGAGCCATGTAAGGTAAAGAAGAATATGTATATATGATTTATGGTTTGCTGGTATATACCATTAAATGGAAAGCAGTTGTGTATTCAGAAAGGCTACAAAGCACACAGCCTTTCTTAGGAGTTAAAATGTACAGCCCAAAGGTTCCTGTTGGAAATGGCACTACCTAAACCAGTGTGAGTGAGGAGGTCAGCAGTGTGCTTAAGGGGTGAGCAAATAAACATTTTGTTTTGCTGGGCGTAGACTCCCTCTAATACTTAACTAGCACCAAGGGCATGCCTCGATGACATAACAGACTGGGAATAGATATAACAGTCTGATGAATACAGATTAAGAGAAGGCTGAATATACATCTTTCACATTGTCAGATTAGTCTCATTCAAAAGACAAAAGACTCCAGACCTTGACTATTCTTCAGGCGCTTGTGTCCCATATCAGGACAACTAAGTGAGCAGAACTGATCCAATATCTGGCTATTCCCAGTACCCTGGTTCCAAAAGTACAACATATTTCAGACAGTGACACAAGAGAAGTATAAGAAAAATAACAGAAAAGGTCCACAGAAAATTTCTATTAACACCTGAACAGATCAACAATCAGTTTCTGCCAGTGAAAGGAGGGTGCACATCCCTTATAAAAGCCAGCCTACAAAATGATCTTCTAATTGCCTCCGATTCAACTTCCTATTCTGTTTTCCAGTGCAAAATGCCATGTTAATTAAGGTACAAAATTTGTTTACTCAAAGCTTTTAAGCCTCTTGCCATATCTACTAAATTAGTAGAAATCAATACCCAAACACAGCTGGGTTCCAGCAGTGTTCCTGAAGATCATGGACAGGAACACAAAGAGATCCTACAGGTTCTCTACTAGGTATAAAGCACACAGACACCAGGGAATCTTTATCAGGCAGCTGGTACATGAATGTTCCCCATATGATCTGACAGAACATCTGACACAAAAGTCAATCAATCATCAATATTTCTAGCAACCAAAAATTACAGGTTTCAACCCACTGAACTCTCAGGATATAAGAACTCCTAGGAATTTCCTGTCTGGAGGACAGTTTAAAGAAAGCTTTTTTAAAATTAAAACTATTTCAAATCTGGACCAGTAATGCACACCTATAAAAAAACCACACTGAAGGGATGACAAGGCCACAAGTAGCGTCATATGTTAGATACTGGCATCAAGAAAACACGGTCATACCAAACCCTTTGCAAAAAAGAAGTACACCAAGAAATGTAGCCCACATCCCCCTACAATGTATTAACCACTTCCTTTGAAGTACTGAATATCCTGCACTTTACATACTAGAGTTATATATTGATCTGCAAGTCATAATGACACTTTTTTTTCTAAATTATGGTTTCAACATTTACTGCAAGAAATCCAATTTGTCTCAGAGTCTGGCAAAACTCACCTGCACAATAAACCTAATGCTTCTCTACCTTAGCACTGGACCCAGATGGGCAATTTTGTATGTACAAAACAGCACCTAGCACCCCATAGATACAATTAGGACTTAGCAATCTGGAGCAGGATATCTTGTTTTAATAATAATAATGTCAGGTAACTGTAATTCCAATTACATGTTTTTTACATATAACCATATCAATTAAAATATTAAGTGGGTAAATCATTATGTTTTCTATTGTACTAATTTTTCCTATTTTCTCCTTAGTTTCATCAATAATATGATAGCACACACATGAAGTTTTTAGATTTATTTTAGCATCTCCACTCCTACATTCTGTTTGCAAATCAAAAGTTCCACTGTTTTGGACCTACCTTGCTAAAGACTTTATTATGTTCTACAGTCTAAAAGGATTTTTCTTCTGAAGGGCATTATATTTATCCCCAGACCTTCTTTCATATTATATATCTTCTTCCACCCTCAGAATATCTCTCCTTTGCATTTAGACTATTGTTAGATGATTTCAGGATGTTTAAGTATTCTTTCTGGTAAATATTTTAATTTTTTTCCTCAACTAGGTCTATCAGCTGTTTAAAAACCCTCTATGAAACTGATACTAATTGCATCCTTTGGAATAATTCTTCCGCCATTAAACTCAACATTTCCTAATTATTAATACTGGAATTAAGCATATAAATTAGTAAGCAGTTCTTATACTATAAACAGAGCTCAGTAGACTTGGCAACTATTGGCGTTTCCACGTAATTGGTGCCCTGTAGCAGAACCATAAAACTCAGTAAAGACAAAAAATATTATATTCTTAGACTTAGCAATTAATTAAGACTTAAGAAGAGTTAAATCAAGAATTACACTATCAGTGCAGAATGATGCTTTCAGGACACAAGTAAGCAAAAAGAGATAAGACATCTGAATCAGACCCTTCACAAGTTGTTATGTGGAAGTTTTAACATGCCAATGAGTAATATAGGTGATGAAGCTTCTAGTTGTCAACTACAAAAACTTCCAGACTTACCCAACAACTGCAGTTATTGGATTTAAACACAAGAACTTCCAGTATTATTTATTCTTTAGCCATTAAAACACTGGGTATATATAGATCTGAGCTCTTCCTCTCTGGTGTTTCTAAGGGACTCTCAACTGGCAAAGCCCAGGAACCGTGAGGTCCTTGGATAGAGTGAAGCTGTGAAAATGCTTCTGTGGCTTGTTTCAAAGCAGCACAGAATGTAGCATTCCCACTGAAACACTTGTAACAAATCTACTACAAGGCTGTGTGGAATCACATTCGGTAGAAAAAAAAAAGCAATGAGCTAGTCTGAGAAAAAAAAATTGTAGTCCTGCAAAAACAATAGTTGAAAATAGACTAAGAGGACCTTAAGAGGTCATCTGACCTATCTCCATGCACCAAAGCATGATCAGCTATTCCTACAATGCTGCTCACAAGACATTTATGTCTAAGCCCTTCTTAAATCTTCAGGAGTTTTCACAATCTATTCCAGTGCTTAAATAAAATATAAGGCTTTAATAGGATCTGAATTAATGACTTGTGGCCTAACTTCTGAGCTGTGAAGCCACACAGATCCAAAGCACTTACCTAAATCCTGACCCGCTTAAAATTTACTAGATGTAAATAGCAGAAGTGAGCCATCATCTTGGACTTCTCTGGCTGTTCTCTTATAGCACTTATCCAAAACATTTTGCATACACTGTTAGAAACAGTACATGTAAGTATTAAAAACTCCTTATTAAAAAAAAAAATAATAAATCCCACAAGTATTTTTTTTTATATAAAACTTAGTTAACTGAAGTTCCATGAATTTCACATAATTTATTCTTAATTTTATTGTCTAAGGTGACTGACTTCTTCCTTTGCTGAGTATTAAAAGAAACAACAGGATGTTGAAACTTGCCTCTCTGTAGACAATCACAGATAAAAGCCATTAACTTGCAAATCATTTAGGTACAAAGCCAAACGTCTTTAAGTTAGGATACTTGGGCAACTTTAACTATGTGATTTTATAAACTCTATCTACTTTGCCACCCTCTTCCTATCTAGTATGACTCAAGAGTACAGTTTAACAATACAAAAAAGTAGTCCCCTTTCCTGTACTGCAAGGCTTTCCTTAGCTGGCATTTGTCCAGCACTGTGCCAAGTCACTTCAGAAAAGAATAGCAAAAAGATTTGCAGCTCTCAGCAAGTTTAATTCTCTGAATTAATTCATCTTGAAGTCAAGCAAGTGCCACAACATTACTCAAGATGCTGTACATATACTGTTATAAAATCTTTGTCTTGGACAAGTAGTCTATATAGCTAAAATGAGCTCCAAATCATGTGTGGTCACGTGTTCACAAAAAAACCCAAACCAACCAACAACCCAAGAAAATAAGATAAGACAGGGAAGACCAAGTCTCATTTAGTTTCCTACCTGTACAAGTGGATGGGTAGTAAATGATTACACTTAACACATGAATTCAGCAGCTTTAGTAAAACAAAGCAAAAAAACCCCACAGCACCTAATCTCTGTTCATCTGCTACAAAGAGGAGGAAGAAATACACACATCAGAAATCACCTGCCTCATTGTATCCAACCACTGCTGCACACCTGAAAATAGAAGGAATTCCTTCTCCTTGCATACAATCTTAAGGGTGACTCTGGCACTTAAGAGTGTGCAAATCTTATTATTAAGACTGCATCTGCATGAGAAGGCAAGTGCACCTCACCTTCCCTGCCTCCTGCAGTCCCAGGCCCATGGAAATGCCCTGTGCCTTCCTGGGCTCCTGCCAAAGGACTGGAGGCACGCAGGGAGGACGTGCCAGGCGCTTCCCCTATGAACAGGGCAGCCAGCAGGCACAGCAAGGCTGTGCACTGCAGCTCCCGGTGCTGCACACTCAGGTTTTCAGATGAGCTGGTTTCTCAGACTGCGTGATAAATTCAAAGAGTGAAATTTAATATTGCAGTGAACTAAAGCATTACTCTTTACATTTATTTTATAATTTATTATTTTGCTACATTCTTCTAAGAAGAGAGAATAAGCCATGCAACAACTTCACTATTTTCTAAAATTCAGGATTTCAGAAGTGACTTTATAATAAAAGTAAGCTACACGAAGACAGGAGGAGAAAGAATCCCCATGAAGCAAAAAGCACGGTTTCACAAGTAAGTCTAAGTTCTAACAGTAACTAATTTTGGAAAACATGTTATGCAAGAAATAATTCAAATAATATTTACATGCTAAAACCACCGCTTTTTGAATTTGCAGGACGTGTATTGTTGGGTATTTAAAATCACAAAATACTATTTCTTCACAACATCTGCATATAGCTAAGTAAGTTTCAATAAATTAATGCTTGGATTTCTTTTAACATTTATTTTAATTTAAACTTAGAAACTGTCAGGAAACAAACCTAGACAATAATAACATATTTTTAAGATACATACTCACTTATACACAACTGAATGGCTTCACTGAATAAATAAATAAGTTAATAATAAAAAAATATGGTAGCACATTTCCTCCAAAAATAGTTAAGTGGACCATTAAGCACACTACAGAGATTTCTTGCGTCAAAGGCAACGTATGGTAACTCTTACTGATAGGAACTAACTGGCAGCAACTTTGTGGTCAACGCACTGGAGTAGGTCCCAAGAAATTAGAGTTCATGTAGTTCTAGAACAGATTCCATGAGTGATGCTAGATGGGGTTCCTAAGCTGTTGAGACTCATTTTCCCATCTGTTACATAGGATTTTTTTCCCCTCTATTTCCAATGTGTAAGGCATTTAATCTTATTCCAGGGAATAAGGAGAGAATAAGTAGATGGTATCACGTATGCAAGCATATAGCACAGCAACTGTGGTACTCAACCACTTCACCCAAACTTAAAAGGTTCCCCAAGGAATTCTAACGTTTTCCAGTTTTACTGATTAAGTTATTCTCCTCTTGAAAGTCACCAAGACTGAAAAAAAGAAATTAATTATACGAATCTACTCTGGCCTGAAAAACTGCTTAAAAGTTTCACTATTAGAATATGGTTATGAATTATATATGTTAAAAAAAGAACCCAAACAAAACAAAAAAAGCCTCAAACCCAAAACAAAACATGTCCTCCAACCAAGTGCCACAGAAAAAAAACCAGAATTCCAAACCAATATCTTGAATAAGTTCTTAAAGCTGGTAGATCTGCCAACTGCCAAGATCAGTCAACACACAAAGCTAATATTTTTGATGTGCAGAAATAATTAAACGCCCACCTCAGTCTATGTATCATTGTGACTTTAAATCAAGCATTTCAAATGACAAACAGCTACAGTCACTGTGACAGACCACAACCAATTCAAAGATAACAGACACGCCTTTAAATGTGTCAATCTGCTTACATCTACTTTGTGTTACATGTCCCAGCTGGGGCAAGAAATATTGCCTACACTACAACAAACAAAACAATAACAAGATAAGAACTGCCAATGTAATAACAAAACCATTCAAAAAAGTTAAACTCAACACCTTTACAAGGAAACCAAGAGTAGTGCATGTAGGTACTGAATTCAACAAATTAAAGCTCCTGCCTTCTCCTGCCCCATTCAGCTGACCACAGGACATAATCACTGTGTCATGGACTAGGATTGTGTTAACTGAAAAATACAGCAGGTAAAATGGACAAATTAGGATATAAAAAATCTGTACATGCCCCCCTCAACACTTTTCATGCAGATGATGTGTTTCTCAAGACAGTATTTACATATATATATAAGATCTGTTATCTACCACAGCAGTTTGTGGAATATAGGGTATACTGCTTATTTAAATGAGAACTAAATTTCCAATTCCCATTTTTAACTCAGTACAAGAAAACGTCACCCCACAAGTCAGTGAAAAATTCAGACTTCAGAATGCACCGTGCTGACAGCAGTTATGCGTGAGAAGCGACAGCTGAGTGCTGCACATAATTTTGTCTATAATGGAGAGACAATGGATAGTCTTCAAAATCCCCACAGACCAGTCCATTTAGGTGATTCCACTTTGGCTTTAACTATTTACCAGTGTTGGCTATACCAGAAATGACTGCAAATATAGCTTTGTTCCTGTGGAAGACAAGTACAACACTGATTACAAAGTACAGAATGTGAAGAGACAATCACAACCACAGGCTCAAGGCTACAGGTGGCAAGACATCCAACAAATTTCAGCTGCCAGACCAGAAATATATATGGACATAACGTCACACTGACAATCAGAATTAAACTACGAAGCAAAATTTACATTATACTAGTTTCTTTAAAGTATCAGCTTGACTGTTAAATGCTAGCATCTCTTGTCTTACGCAAAGTTCAAATAATCTTGGATACAGAATAAAAACCAAATAAACCTGTGAAGGAAGATTCATACCATCTATTTTAAACACCTGAACAAGTGACCATAAACCCTGTCAAGAGCAGTGGGAAAAATAAAAAAGAACTTTCTCCACAGCCAATTTGGAGCACCTAACTTAAAACTCCTAACTATGGCTGTCACAAATGCTTCCCAGAAAGTCTAGCAAATAGCATCTCCTTATGATGGCCAGTTCTTTCAACATACTGATGTCCAAAATTTGGCTGCCATAACTGTCTGTATTCATTCTCCTCCAGTTGATACTAATATGCATAGCTGGGAGTACAGATCAAAGGATTCAGGCATTCAACTGCAAACTCAAATCATCAATACTTAATTTGCTCGAAAGCAGATGACTTGCAATAATAGGCATATTCTCACCCTGAAAAACAAACCTATGCTTATTATGAATCCTGAGTAGACACTGAGTCAATAAGAGACAGCATCACTCCACAGGCTTTAAAGGCTCTGTGATTTACAACATGAAACTGAAACTACACATATTATACAGACAAAATATTTTTAAAATAGTGTAAAACTTCACACATTGAAAAAGCTGTCAGAGATGCAATGTGGATCACTGATCTATTTGCACCTGTAGAAACAGAAGTCCTGAAAATGATTTTTGAAAACCATAAAGCCACATTTTATCTAAAAAATATTGTCTGCTTTATTTTTTAAGTAAGACTATATTCTACTGCTCTGAACATCTAATTTACAGCAGCTGTTTGTGGTTAACTACAATCTAAACTTACAAATGGAAGCTATTTAAAGGTATTCTATCCTCCTCCTAAATTTGCTCACCCATCACAAGCATACCTCCTTGGTGGTACCACTGTAACTGCAGTTCTTCACTGGGAAACAAATGAAAAATCAAGTCAGTTAAAACCTCCACAAGCCGTTAAGACAAGGGAAGTGTTGAGTTGAGTTTTAGAGTTCAAAAATTTGTAATTACATATGCAGATAATACAGTGTTATAAGAACTGTGTCAGCAAATCAGAGGTTAGCAGAAATACTTCACTCAGAGCTACAGCTAAAGACATTATTAGTATCAAACTATGGCTGAAATCACAATAAGTTTCAAGCAAATGGAAGAATATTTTTGCCCAAGGACACTCTTGCAGAATAGGGTCTGTAATTAGGATATTGCTATGCTACAGATAAACACAACTCATGCAAATCAAAAATCTAAGTTATGTATTTAGGTCACTTGTTTATATATTTGAATTAAACTTATCTATTTTTACTATAAATCTTTTCTTACATAGTCATTTCATGTAGGCAACCTTTCTAAGCAACTTTTTTGAGTGTCATCTGAGAAGCTTTTGCAGGTGCAGCCTGGTCTTTTCAAGCACTGTTTATCCTAGACTAGGGCCTTGGAGTGCAAACCTGTCAGTTCATGCTGTTTCACGTTTTATTAGTGGTCCTAGACATATTTTGGTGATAAACTACCGTAGACTCATGTCAATTTATAAGTTTAATTATTTTTAAGAAAGTGACAAAATACACTTGTTTCAAGAAGTTTATGACAGCAATTTAAACAAATGCTGTCTGAAATATGCTAAAGCAAGTAACAAAGTATAATCACACACTTACACACATTGCAAATAACAGTCTATCTAGCATATGTACTACGAAGTTTGACCGCATGTAGTGAGCAAAGACTAAAGCAACAGTTATTTTTTCTAAATGATTAATCTAAGTGTTTTCCTCTACCACCTTCTGCCCCACCCTGAAGCATCACACTACTATTGTAGTTACTCCCAATCTAAAATTATCTAAGATCACTACTCCAAAAGTCAGTGAAAAACTAGCGCAAATTTAAAAGTAACTACAGTACCTGGGAAAAAATTAAAAGATGTATGTGCCTGTAAAATCAGAACTGTAGGTTCTTCTGACTCACTGAAATACAGTGATTTTCAGAAGAATGATGATAAGACAGATCAAAAGGACAAATCCTGATACTGCAGAAACTCTGCATTGGTCTCTCTTTGCTCCTCTCACTAAGGAGAGAGTTCTAACCTTGCGACTAATTGTTGTGAGCTGGCCTGGGTCCACACCGTTCCACATCAGCATCACTGAAGCAGCCTGGCTGCGTATCAGCTGGAGCCGATTCAGGTCGAAGCCGCACTGTCAGAAGCAGCTTTTCCTATTCAGATGGAATCTGGTCACAAAGTAGCACTCGCACCGAGGACTGCTAGGGACTCAGGGAGCAAGCACAACTGACTGCGTAGGTTCAGGGTTTACATAGATCCAAACCAACAGTAGTAGGACAAAAATTAAAATAGCTGAAAGCTTCTATGGCTCGGTTGCAAGTGACTCTAATTTCCAGGCGCTCTCATTATTCCAGCCTAGGAAAGCTGACACGCGTCCTGCCTAACAAGGACAGGCACAACACGCACTCCCCGCTACCACAGCGGGAAACCCACACAGCGCGGCACCCCGGAGAGGTTCCGGCAACGCCGCCGAGCACAAAGCTTCGCCCATGCTTCACCACCCTGCGCGTCCCCGCGGTTTCCCAAATGCTTGCGAAACTGCCGGCAACCCCATCCTGCCGAGGGAAGGGGGCAGCGGCACCGGACGGGGACCTACACGGAGCGACAGCAAGGCGAGGGCACCGGGCAAGGCGAGGGCAGGCCTGGCGCTCCTGCCCACCCCGAGCCGCGCCGGCGGACGCGGCGGGGCCGCCCTGGGAAAGGAAACTCGCCGTGACAGTAACCAGACACCGCGCTGGAACAAAAGCGCCCGAGCCGGCGGCCACCGCGGAGGCAGGTTACTCCCTCCCGGGAACGGGGCGGAAGGGGAGGGAGCGCGCCGGGAGCAGCCCGGTCCCGGGAAACACGCCCCGAGCCCGGCGCGGGCGGGGGAGTCCCGGCCGGTGCCGGCCGTGAGTCAGTGCCCCGGAGAGGGAGCGGCGTGCAGGGGCCGGCGCCCGCCGAGTCCCCCCGCCGGGCCGCTGCCCTCTCCAAAACCTCGCGGGGGAAACTCTGCCCATCCCCTAAGCGTCGGCGGCACCGGGACTCCCGGCCCCGTCCATTCTTCACAACTTTCCCCGCAGCACCCCCCCGCCCGCCCCGTACCTCGGTGCTGCTCTCGGCCGTGCTCTCCACAGCCATCTTCTGCCAAGGGTCTGCCAACTGTGCCAGGGGCATCTTTCCCGTCCGGCTCCCGCAGCCTCCGCGCTCCGCGTTCCCGCTACCCGGCGGGGGCGGCCAGGCAGGCAGCGAGCGCTGCGGAGGGCGCGGGACAGCCCGGCTGGCTCCGGCGGCGGCTCCTGCGGCGACTGCTGCCCGCTGCCGCCGCCGCGGTGCGCCCGTCCCTCCCCCGCGCCCTCCCCGCTGCCGGGCGGGGCCGCGCTGCCGCCCTCCCCCGGCCCGGCCCGGCTTCCGCTCACGACATGGCGGCGGCCCGCGCTCGCCCGCGCCTGCGCCCGGCGGCCCCGAGCGGCGCCGTTCTCTGCGCCCGCCGCCCGTGAGGGGCTGCGCCCTCAGCGAGAGAGGCTGCGGGAAGCGGGGCTGCGGGGAGTTTGTCTCACAAGCAAGCGCGGAGGGAGATGTCGAGAGGCGGGTGTTGTGCAGAATCTCATTAGGCAAAGAGGGAAAGGAATTAAGGTGTAGGAATTTGTTTTTGAAGCAACACCGTTTAAGTAGTAGTTGGACTCTGTGAGTAGGAGTTGCCTCGAAGCGGGAAAGGCATACTTCCACAGGCCGAAAGACATGAAGATAAAGCTGTCAAAAAAAAACCCCACAGGTTCCGAAAACAGCCCTTACTTTACTTATTCTCAGCTGTTAGCTGGTACGCAAACATCTAAACCGAGACCCACAGCCTACGGGGTGTTACATGTTTCTCCTAAAATGCTAAGCACTGTCACAAACACCTATCGTTTTGCAACATTAGATGGCTTGGCTGAAGCTGAAGAATCCTTGAAACATGAGACCAAGTGAAGGTGGGTGAGCACTGGTGTCGGGATTCTTGCTGTTGGAGCCAGACTTTCCAGAGCTCTTTGAGAAGGCTGCTCAGTTTTCAACAGCCCTCACTGCCCCGAGCATTTCTAGATTTTGACAGGTCACATGATTTGTTCCATCCCTTATAAAAGTTAACATTCTTTAAATACTTGGAAGGTTTTTTGGAGTGGGAGGAATGGCAAGAGTGCTAGTAATTAGTGTGTGTGTGTGTGTGTGTGTGTGTGTGTGTGTGTGTGTGTGTGCCATGCACACACTGCTGTGATGAACACAGGCTGCTTTTGTTTCTGCTTCGTAGCATTTTTGATCCCACTTCATATTCATGTAAGCATAAATACTTATCTACAAAGAGGAACAAAGGAGTGGATAAGCAGTTGCTCATAATGAATCAGCCTTCAGCTGGTCCTACAGAGGCTTCCATATCTGGAGTAAAAGGTCACAGCTGGATGATCACCTGAAGCCAGGAGAAGCAGATGTGCCCTCCCCTTGTTCACTGCAGTTCAGTCTGGCCCTTGCATCGGCCTCTCTTTTGAAGGGGTGCAATTGCTTGTGCTATCATGTGGTGAGTTATACCAGGGAACAGATCCACATGAAAACTTACCCTACCCTTTTTAACCTCCTGTTGTCCTCAAAAAGCCCCACCAACCAACCCACCCTGTTAAAAGCTGAAGATTAATTGGGACTGCTTCCTTCCAATGTAGTCAAACTCTGGCTGGTTAATGGTATGAAATTTAGAACAAGGCAATAGAAAACAGATAATTCAGTAGTGTTTGGCAGCCTTTATACTTAATATAATAATGTTTGCCTTAAGATATTAATCATAATACTAGGAATAATTTTTTATAGTCTGATCAGCACCAGATCACTTCAGTCTCTGGCTGCTGAAATGTTGAACATAGAACTAATTTTTTACAGCAGTCATACATTATGTGGTTGACACAAAAATAAGGACTCTGAAAGAAATCCCTGAGTTCATGTAAAAATTAATGATGTTAAAAAAAATATTACTTCTGGAAATACACATTTCTATTTCCCCACAGGGATATTTCACCTAACTTTATCAAAACTCATGCATTTATACCTCCATCAACTACACAGTTGGGTACTTACATTTAAGATGTGCCATTAGGGAGAAGAACCTGAGAACTGAAAGGTGGCAATCACAAGAAAACTACACCAAATCTAAGCTTGCATTTCAAACAGTTCAACAATTTATAAAATACTTCCTTCCTGTAACTAAAAAACTCCATGATCTCTTTTAATTTCATAGTTGTCCAGTACTTTCTTGCCATAGGTACGTGCTCTATATTACTTGTTTGGATTTTAAACTCCTTTTAGAAGGGGAGAGGAGTCATAGTTTGGTTATATTTTTTACATAGATCCTCTTTTGTCTTTCTCTGTATGCATCTTACAAATCCAAAATAAAATAGGGACAAAGATCATCTGCACTAGCAGGTAAGAGGGCTGCAAACAATAGGAATCTGACCTTTTCTCAGGCACTGAAATACATAGAGTAGGTAGAAGTGTGCCGTTTCATTGTTCAGGGGTTTCAGTATTATCACAGCACACATTTAAATTTTATAAAAGAGAAAGCTGCATCAGGATTTTAATAGGAGCTACTATGCAAGCACAGACTTCAGGGCAAGAAAATCATCTGGAAAGTGTCTCCACAGGGAAGACAAACATATCAGTTAATCTCTGGGAGATGTGGGGGATTCTGACTCAAATCCTTCTAAGCTCAGAGTTGGATCATCCTCCCAGCAAGAGGTAAGATGCTGAAGAGATTTTGCCTCAAGACAATGGCTCATATTTTTCATTCATTTTTTCTCAGGCCAAAATAAGGTATTTCTTTCACCTGTGGCACAGGTGCCTCTAGGCACAGCTATCTCTGCTTGACTGCAGTCACTGCTAATAACTGTCTGTCACCAGACTCGGTTGTGGGCGTTGATTTCACCTTTGCATAAGTGGTTGCAATCGTGGTGCATCCACATAGATGTTTTATATGCATTGCAACAGAAAATTTGATCACGTTTGTCAGGAAAAGGGTAGCATATGGCATTGAAATGACAGTGCTGTATAAAATCCCTTTAACTTGTCATATGAATTAGGTGGGCTTCACATGCTGCACCATTTTTTTCCCTCGTTTCTAATAAACCTCACTAAAATGTCACCTGATTGCAAGGGAGACGTCAGCTTAATAGTACTTACTTGTATTTTCCCACAGGCAGCCTCTTGATAGACATGTGGCAGAAATTAGGGAAGCTTGCTTATGGTTGGTGGTATCTAATGCTTTGCTTAGCTTTGAAGTAGTACCTACTTTTTGCAATTAGTGCAGAATTATTTGCAGAGTTAGTAAATCACCATAGTCATGCCCCCAAAATAGTAAGTATAAAGAAAAATTAGGTTACTAGTATTGTCATCAGAATAATACTTGGGAACTTGAACTTGCATTTTTAAAATACACATAAAAGTGGGGAGAAAACCAAATGAAACTATGGCAACAAACCCCACAATCTGACTTACCTACAAGGTCTAGTAGTGCATTAGTTGGGAATTAAGGTGCAGTATGTACTGTATAGAATATGAAACAGTAAATACGATGCAAAAATGTGAAATTCTGTTTCAAGTATTATGACCTGAGGCGTATAATTTGAATTTAATCTGCAGGAAAATATACAGAAGGTACTGTCCGAATTTATATGGGAAAAAAACCTCCAAGAAGTTTAAAAAAATAATCAATGTAGTTTATTTGTATAGCTAATAGACAGAGTCTCTTACTCTCAAGACACCTGGATTCAATTCCTAGCAGAACACAAAGGACAATTGTGTAATTTAGTCAGTCACTTCATATAGATGATATTCAATTGAGGAGACTTAGTCTTTCTTCATTATCTTTTCAAAAGTGTGGAAAGGCCTTGATTGGAGAAGCATAAATGCATCCTGCCAAAATAAACTAAGGAAATCTTAGTACTACTTAGAATTGGTTGCTCTGTGCTTTAGGTGAAGACATAAAGAACATCTCCTTAACCTCAATGGGATATTGGAAGGATGGTTTTAGTGATGTTTGGAAAGCTGACAAAGACCAGGGGAAGAGAGACAAACTGCTGCAAGAAGTTTCCAGCTGGTGTGAGTTGTCATAGCAGAGACACCAGAAGGATTTGCTGTATGAATCAGAGTTATAATCAATAACTAAAAAGGGAAGAACTGAAATGAATATCTATTGTGTATTAAGACTTAACCTGACCTTTAAAAAACATCTGCTGAAGGGTGCTTTCACCAATACAGGCCCCTGGATGATGGAATCATACAGGAATGCAAACATTTCCTGCATTTTCCTCTGGCAGGCTTTTCTTTGAAGTTCTAATCCTGCGAGTGTAGTAGATGTGATAATGACAATAAGAATGCTTCTAAATCCTATATATGTTAGAGATACATTGTCTGACTCACTGCTTAAAACTATAGCTTTTCTGGATGTAAGTATGTTTACATAAAATTGTACTGAAAGGGTAAAGCATAATGCATCAGGCTCGATGGAATTACTTATCTGAGTTTTATCTGTGGTCACTATGCTAGCAGGAAATAATTGTGCCTGTGGTTTCTACATCCTGAGTGGAAATCTGGAATTAAATGAAATATGGTCTCATTACAACATACCTGTCTCCAACATATGTTCTTATTTTAGTGTTCCTGTACATACAGATAGCTCAGATTTATCTTCTGAATGACAACATTTATCCTGTTCACCACAGAGTATAAGAAATCTCTTGCTGAGCTTTGAAACTTGCTGTAAAATACTGAACGCAAGTTGTCACCCCTTTGCAGTGGAACATTGAGAAGCAGATTAGAATTTCAGATTGTGGTATTTTGAGACAAAAAAGGAAATGGTAGAGTATGAACAAGCATCAGTGTTTGAGGGTCAGGGTTCTCATGGGTTAAATACAACACAAGATAGCTGTTCACAAAAAACACCCAACAAAAGCCAACCAACCAGCTAATCAACCAAAAACAAAATAAAAACCCAAAAACAAAAACAGTGGTGATAGAGATAGAATATGATGTTATATTATACAATATAGTAATAAAAAACTTATCAGCTTCACAAATCATTGCTATAAAACACATGACGTCTAGAGGAGGCCACAGCATTATTTATGCACCCCACCTCCCCCAGATCTAGGAATTTAGGGTCACAGACAATTTTATTATTGTTATCAAATTCGGTCTGATTTGAAGAGCCTACTAACAAGCAAAGCCTAGTTTATCTCACTTTTTTGCTATTTAACCTTACCACCTAAATTACCTGATTTTATGCCTTCTCAATTAAATAGTGCCTCGGTCTCTTTAAAAGCTACTTACCAAATCTACTCTAACAATCTTACTCTTCACTTCCTTTACAGATTATCCAGCATCTCTTAGCTTTTAAATCTAGAAAGCTTCACTTTCTCTTTACTGACCCTTAATTATACTGTACAGGATTCTCCAGACTAAGCTAACAGCTGTCCTTTATCCCGCTGACAACACCTGATGCTCATTTCCCTATAGTCTGGGGATATTTTCCAAAATATGTGCTGTTGAAGTGATCATACCTAAAAATAGAGTTTGTTACCTATACTGGTTTGAAATATCCATTTATTCTCTCAAGACAGTTCACTTGCTTTTCCATCAGCATCTCACCTTTGTGCCGTGCCTTTTGTCCTGTGGAGAACGAAGCAGTGCCAGAGGGGGCCCAGGTTTGTGAGCATATCCAAAAAATGTTGTCCCGTGATCAATAAAACTTATTACATCATCAGATGTAAATCAATAAGGATCTTAATGGTGTACATTGTACAGCTGTGTAGAGGTAATATTTTCCTCTCCATGTATGAGCCCTGGGCCCCTCTGTGATTCAGTGAAATGATGGATTCACATTCCTATATGCTGTCTATATATCAAAAAGGAACTTCACTGTTGACTGACTTACCCTGAAGTGTTTTTTCAGCACTCAGTGTTGGCTGGGAGCTATCAAACTCCAAAGCATACTGGCACCCCTTGTTTTGTCCCACGAGTGATTTTACTGGTGAAAAGGTTCCTACTCTAAGCATAGGTATTTTACATCCCCAGCACATTGCAATGACACAGTTCCACAGTGAGAGCACATTTCTATCCCTCCAAGTCAGTACTTACTGAAGGGAAGCGTGAATGTGATGGAAGACAGCTCTGGAAGCATTATCTGGAAGCAATGAAGAGAAATATGTTAGATGAAACAACCCTTTTCCTCCCATAAGTATCTTAGTCTGCCCTAGCTGTGTTTACCCACTTTGTCCTATTTGATGGTGCAAAGACATGCTCAAGGCCTTGCTCCAGAGTCACAACCTGGCCAAAGGGAGTAGTAGGATGAGGAGGCAGCAACATTCATCCTGTACTGCAGAACAGCTGAATACTGTTTTATAATGTTATTCCTTATTTGGAGCTTTAGTGTTGCAAAATGGTATATATGTGACAGGTGAGTCAGAAACTGTGAAGTCTGTGCTGTCTGACACCTGTTGGAGGTTCTGGGCTTAAGCTAATGAGTGGTATGGACTTGATCTACTACTAGATGGGCAAGATACTGGAGGAGGGGAGATTGGGGAAGATTTTTGGCTTATTGGTCATCAGTAAGTGCCAAGGAAGGTAGTGTAAGATGTAGGATAAAATGGGGAGGGAATGCTGAGAATAGAAGATAGCTTTTTAAACAGGGGAAAGAGCAGAACAGTTTTAAAGAGCGTAAGGAGTGGTTGTGTCTTGGATGTGAATAGCCAGTTAAATCTATATATACTTGAGTCAATATTCAGTGAATCACAAGAAATTGTAAAGGCTGTTGTGTTAACAGTGATAAGCCAGAGAGATGCTCTAAACATTTGTAGAAATCTGTCAGTATTTTCTTTTTTAAAGTCACTTGATACAAGATAAATGAAACAAATAACCATTCAGTGTCTCATAAAATGTTACAACTGGATAAAAATTCCAATGGCTTAGCTTAATGCCTACAGTAAAAAGTAAATTTTCAGCTCATGATTGGACCAATAAGTTAATAGAGTTTTTGGTGTTACATCATCACAGATAGTAGACAGGATTAAATGAATTGTCAGGATTATATTTCTCTACTGATTCACTTTCAGCAAGACTGAAACTTTGCCTGACTTCAAAGAAGCTATTTTAAAAAATCACAATTTTCAGGAAGGAATGACGTTATTTTGCCTGCTTCATCAGAATGAATGCTCCTCTGCTGTGCACAAATGAGCTGCTTGCCCTAGTTGAACAAAAGCTACGATGAGGGCTTTGATCAGTGTTGACAGTGTTCCTGCAGTATTTTAGTGCCTCATTCCTTTTTGCTTTCTAGAACCACTACTAATGACGTTGGTTAAGAGAGAATGTAAATTGCAGTAAGATGGCCGTCTCCAGAGACTGCTGAATTGGCCTGTTGCAAGGCTTCCTTAATTATTAATTTCATTACTACAGCTTTTTTTTTTTTGGTTTGTTTTTTTTTTTTTTTTTTTTTTTTGGTTTTTTTGGTTTTTTTTGGGTTTTTTTTGGTTTTTTTTTTTTTTTTTTAATAGTTTCTCAGGACAAAGAGATTCTTTATTAGCTCCTTAAATCACCACTCATGTGTATAGCAAAATTTGTACACTTTAATTTACAGAAATATCTTTTACATTTACGATATATCATGTCATGAATGTTCTTGTCTGAGGTGTGACATTCCACACTGGGTTTATTTTTTCCTTGGAGACAAGCAGGAAATCTGTCACTAATTTCCTTCCAGCCAGCTCTGACTGCCTTTTCTCAGTCCTCTTAGTCCTCTGTACATTTCTTCTTCTCCATTTTATCTTCTGAAGATAGACATGTTTTTCTTACCTTCATTCTTGTGTTTCTTTCAAGGTATTCTTCATCCTTCTCAAGCAGCTCAAAGCTGGCATTTGGCAGAAGATTGCCTGCTCTCCTTGCATTATATTAAGTAGACCTGAGGTGCCCACTTACCTCATGTACATTTATTTCCTCGCTTACCATAACTTCTCTTTCCTGCCCAGCCATCATTATTTTTTAATTATCTGTGTATTTTATGTGGTGCATCCAAAACTTTGCTTCCCCTCTCTCAATCTCTCTAATCCTCCTTGTCAAGTCATCAGTTTCTCACTAAATCATGTACCTTCAGGAACTGCATATTGGCAGTTCAGCATTTCCTTCCTGTCTGTTGCCAATGCCAGGAGTTGCAGTCCTGTTGCTGCAAAGTTCTCATCACCTCACGTCTCATCATTCACTGACACAGCCAGGCTACTCCCATCTCCCTAGACACTTCCACACTTTGACTTCTTTCTGCTTCTTACTCAGGTTCAGCCTCATAGCTTGGCAGAACTCTGTCTTGGCTTATTTCTTCATTTTCTCCTTTATCTTGTTCATGGGCCTGTATTCTCATGCATCTGCTATTCTACTGCTTCTCAGCCTCATGCATTTTTTATGTCACTGTGCTTCAGGCTTCTCCTATAGAAAGAGTCCTGCTTTTCCCCAAATCCCCTCGAGTCTGCCTGTATCCACCTTAACAGTGTCTCTCAGCCGCTGTCCCAGAAAATCTTTTTTTTCCAAGTTGGAAAACTCTTCAAAGCGCAGTTCTTGTACTGTGCTTGAAAAGCAGAAGCTTTTCCACCTTCACTTGAAAAGAAAGCAATGCAGTTGAGAGAGAGGTATTTTTGCAGATTTAGAGCCACATTCTGTAGTGCCCTCAGGGCTCACAGGTTGGGCATCTGAAGACTGACAGATTTCATATAAGGTCACTTTTGAACATTCTGGCAACTGGTTTAGAGTCTTCTCTGGTTTATTTGGATGCAATTCTAAAGTATTGGAGGACTTGTTCCCACTTCATACAAGGCTGAAATTGCTGTAAATCTTATGTTTTGGTGCTTCCTAAAGAAAGAAAAGAAATATTTTATACGATTACAAGCTTTTGAAAAATGCATGAATACTTTTAAACTCAGAATGACAATAGCAAAAAACACCCAACTTGAGGGGGGCGGGGTCAAAGCAAATGTATTAGGAGTAGGCATGAGTAAAAGTTAAGTTTCCCTTTCTCACTTTTATGCTTCTCTTTTACCTGTGCTGTAGAGACTGAAAATAACTCTGCTCTCAGTGATGTCATCACCATTAGAGGCATGCTGTCAGCTTAATTTATTTTCTGACTTCAACAAGGGAAATAGAATCTGACTGCTGACTCACTTGTTAGGTCTGAAGTGAGTAGTTATGCTTATTTCATCTATTTTGGCCATGAGTTTGGGCCTTTAAATATCCACCTTCTTTGTTGCAGTACAGGTACTCCTATTCATGAAGGAAAATGGAAATTAAGGCTGAAATAATTTTGCACTTTGTTGTCATAAAGAAGATGTTGTCGAAAGCAGGAATATGTAAGATTTTTGCAGAGTTGTCCTACTGAAAAGTTTTCTCCTTCCATACCAGGTCACAGTGTTGGTCTGGTTGTTGGTAGTCTGGGATGGTTGAATTGCTGCTTTCACCTCAGCTGACACAGTGCCAGTGGTGTCAGCAAGCTATGGTTTGTCTGCAGATCCACTGCTCAGATCCTTTTATTTTTCCTTCCTGGAAAAATACCTCTGCAAGCTAAAGTGAAAATGTCTTGTGGAAAATGGGTGTGCAAATGGACCCTCTTTTATCCATCTTATTATTTTTTTTCCATGTAGCTACAAGGTTTAGCAGAATTGCTCCTGCTCACAAAGAATATTTTTGATTTCTACATGACATACTTTATACACATTATCGGGGAAAAAAAAGTTGCAGTTTAGTTTGGATGAGCAAAGTAGCAGCAAATGGAGGCTTTTCCTGACAGCATTACTTTTTTGGCTCTCCTTTTGTATGTAATTATCCAGGGTTCACATCCTTTGCTGGCAGAAGATGAAAGGGTCTCCAGCTTTTCTGACCACTTTGCATTTTCAGGGATGGCACTGACTCGCCTAAGCAGAATGGAGTCATGTCCATAGCCAGAATATAAGATATATTTAAATGCAATGAATCTATATATTCAGAGCAAGGAAGAACACACACATGAAATAAGAATAAGCAAAAAATACAGAGATTATTTAATCTGTGTGGTTTTCCTCAGGATGTTTGAGTAGCATTGCCTTAGTTTCACTTTATTTTTCTGTAAGCATTAGAAGTTTTTTCATATCAGATGTAATCTAATTTTCTGCCTTTAGCTTGTTTGTTTTTAGTTTCTCCTTCTAAAGTTTAGTTTTAGGTTAAAACAAGCTGCTCCTTGCTTGTTTTTCACCCTTTTATTAGGATGGAGAAGAAAAACATGAAGGCATATTTCTAAATTCTCTAAATTAATGGACTCAACAAATAATTTTTCGATTTGTCAGACTTTTAATCACATGTGTGCATTTCTGTAGGAAAATATCAAGGAATTCTAGAAATTGACATTGCAACAACACTAGCAGTACTTAGAGAATCACAAAATGGTTGGAATTGGAAGGGACCACAATGTGGGATCATCTCGTCCAACCCTCCTGCTAAAGCAAGTTCACCTAGATCTGGCTGCACAGGATTGTGCCCAGGTAAGTTTCAAATATCACCAGAGAAGGAAATATTCCAGTTCTTTATCACCCTCAAAGTAGAAGTCGAGGTAGACAACATCCACTGGTCTTCCCTTGTTTACCTGGCCAATTGTGCCATACAAGGATGTCTGATTGGTCAAAAATGTTTTCCTCTTGGTGAATCCACTCTTTTAGAGGTCTCCCCATAGACATTAATTTCAACTGTAGAATGTACTTTCTTATAAACAAACTGAAAACCAATGGCAACATTTAATTTAAATATGAGGTACATGGAAAAGTAATCTCTTCCAACTGAGGATATTTCGTGATTCTCTGATTCTGTAATGTACTAGCACAGTAAAACAATGAATAGAATTATTTTCCCATTGAAAGCATAAGCATAATTCAAATAAATACCTACAGGAGCAAAAATCAGTCTGGCTCTTAAACTTTTATTTTAAAATGGGGCAGTTCATCCAATCATAGAGGATTGCTGCATAGCATCCTTCAATTTGGGAGTTCTCAAAACAGCTTTCTGATATAGCACTATGCATTTAAAGGACATGTGAAGAACTTTAATTTACAGAACCAAAATGTAAATTTCCATGCTGTGTCATAGACTTGGAGGGACTTCATCTCATATGCCACAGTGTCATCCACAAGGTTCATGTTTAGTCTTGTTTTTAACTTTCCATACAGTTTGATGAATTCTTCACATAAACTGCTCTGCATCCTAGAAAACAGCTTATATTCATAGCTTTCAAAAGGCAAGGACCAATCAAATCTCATGGAAGTTTTGTGTGATCAAGAACTGAGCAAACTTTAGATAGAAACCTTAGGCTCTAGCCCAGAGAAAGCTCAAGTAAATAATTCTTTACTATTACTACTGGCAATTATTGAACTTGTTAAACAACCTGAAGGAGATTTCAGCTAAAGAAACATTATCTGGAAAAAAAAAATCATAGAAATAATAAGTAAACAGCATTGCAAAAATTGGGAACTCAGACATTGATTGATACGTGTTTTTAAAGGTGTTCAAAACCAGTATCATTAGCACTTTGTCTACCATAAAAATATTTTGCTATGTATTTTTTGATGTTTACAAAAATTGAAATAATTGGATTGAATGTAATGCCTTCATAGGGGTGTGTTCAAACTGAAAGTCTAAAGGCTGAGGCAAAATAAAAGACACCAAAGCCATTTCTGTGTTTGATATTGTGTGCATTAGGTGACTGTGCATATGAAGTACAATAAAGGTGAAGAAACTATGGAAGGAAAATTCTTTTTGTTTTATGCATTGTGTAATTTTGCCATAGAAAACAGAGTAAAGCCCAGGTTTTCTGAGGGTAATGTCTCAGATGAGGCCCTAAGATAAGCTAAGTATTTGTTCATCCCTTGATTCCCACCACATCTACCCACTTTTCCTGCTCTTTCTCATTCACAGGTTAACCATTTATAGCAGCAATATTCAAAACAGTACCTGGGCAGCAGCTGATCTGCATGCTTTATACTGCCAGCGAAGCAAAAGAAATACAGAACCCAGTTCAAGTTCAGCAAAAGGTAGTTCAGCTTGACTTTTTAGCTGGAGGAAGAAGCTAATACTGGTGTTAATTACACGCCTTTAAAAATGCAAATCTTCATTACAGCTATTGTTGCCAATTCAAAGTCAGTTAGATTTAGTGTCTGTCACAATTCCTATCTGCAAGTGCCTCCATACAAAAGACTGCAATCAAGAACTTGCCAAAATTAAATAGATGACTACATTGACATGCTTATTATAGCATTTATGATGCATTAAGTGCCAGGTGGATGCATGGACTACGAGAGAATAAAAAATACAGAGCAATCCCAGTTGTATGAAGTTGTATTGCTTTGTGAAACATATCTAATGCCCTGTTTTTCAGAGGCATTGAGATAACACACGTTCAAAGAAACTTCTCTAGGATGGTAGAGAAAGTTTATTAAAGATGAGAAATGTTGGTTCTTCTAGCACATCTGTAGCACATTTTTATGGTAAGGCAACTGAACTTCACTGTCTGAACATTGTAAAGTAGGATGTGGGCATTCCCATTGGCAATTTTGTAATATTGAGACATGCACTGTTAACATCCAACAGTCTTTAAATCACTCCAATAAAAAGATGGTACACGTGTAGCTTCCCTGTAGTTGTATGTTGTGTCAGTGGCTGAAGATGAACCTGAAAATGTGAGGAAAAATGTTCAGTTCTTGATTTCAGTCACTTGAAATCGAGCTCAGCATTGTATCTGGAGGAGGCTTTATGCAGTTAGACAGTACTTTCTCAAGTGGAGCAACAAATTATGATTTTCTTGTAGACAAGCCTCTCTCAAGCTTTTCAAGCACCTGGGCAGCCACTGGCAAGGCCCATGTCTCAGGCTGCTACTCACACACAGACCTTCTTACCACCCTGAATTCCTTGTCACTAGGGCAATGAAGATGTGAGGAAGAGAGACCATAGCTGGCATGTTTTTACAGGAAAATGGACATGTAGTGAACAAGCCAGGAAAGGGATATGAATGCTTTTATGAGCCTGAGCTAGGACTGTAGTTTTGCCCTTGAAGTCAACTTGAAAGAGACAGCTGTTGTTTAACAGGAAAACAAGGGGTGAGACAAGAAGAGTGATAGGTGAAAGCCAAGAAACTGAAGCCAATGAAAAATAGAAAAGCCCACATGTTTGCCTCATGCAAGAAGGCTTTTACCAATGATAAGTTGTGTGATCGCATGTAGGGGTAGAGAAACTGTATATTAGGGTTAGAAGAGAGCAGTAAAGCAGCATTTGTTTGGTTCATATTGAAACGTGCAGTGTCCAGTTCTTATCTTCTCACTGGCAGAAAATCAGTGTTCTACAAGAAAATTATCCAGACAGTGTAAGGACTGGCTGGGAATCCATTAGTCTCACACAGCTCTGCCTCTGATTTTGAATTCTTCTTGTCCAGAATTCAAGAGCTCCTTCTCCTTTTTACTCTCAGCCATGTGTCAGACGCCATGGCAGAAGATGCCCATCTGCCTACCAGCCCACCACATCTTAGAGATAGCCTTGGATGTCTGGACAGATTTCACAGCAGCTTCAAAGCTAACAGATGCAAGAGAGGTCCAACTGCATCAGGTGAGAGCTGACCCTCACTGACAGGAACAGATTGGTGGCTACACCTAAATAGGTCAGCAATATGCTGATCAGCCTTCACTCCTTAGGCTGAAATGCTAAACAACAATAGCAAAACAACACCACAACCTCAAAACCAAAGAAATTGAAAAACTGACTCCTAGTGTTTTCAAGTGCCAGGATACTTGCAGTGATAAGAGCAGAGGGGTTGTGGTCATGGCAAAGGATAGGAGTGGGCCTGAGAGCAAAACTTGGAGGGACAGCTAAGCAAACCACAACAACCAGGAATTGCTCAGATAAGCAGATTCAGAGAAAATCCTGCTTCCCTGGCCTTGGACTGGACAGATGGACCTAATCCTATCTTTTTGACCTGCATATCAAATCAGACATGACTGCTAGGCTCCTGGGCTTTTCATACACGAAGGAGTCAATTGATTTCTAACCATGATTTTCTTTTAGGCAGCAGCAACAGCTTTAACTGAGATAGTGTGGGCTTATCCCATGTCTGTTCTGGCTTTGCCCATTTCAAAAAATAAGAAAAAGCTGGCAAGTGTAGTCAAAGGCTGTTTCCCAAACACTGCTCCGGTCCTGATTGACCTTCCCATGCTGTATTCAATAATCACCTGAGAAATTAGCCTGGAAAAAAGACCTGTACTCTGATCATGAAAAAATGCCAATAAACATTTTTGTCTTTAATTTTTCTGAGTGAGAAAGGCCATGGTAGGGAGTTTCATTTGTTTCTTTGATATCTAGGAGAAAATGTTTTCTCAGAAGCTCCTCTTTCCCCTCCTGCAGCCATGGCTGGAGCTGTCCCATAGTCTGGACTCTCTCTGGTTCACCTAACTTTTAAGCTATCTCAAGTTTTAGTCTGTCCATACAACTGTTCCAGGAAGATGATCAGCAGTCCAGTCCTTATCTTCCTGCTAATGTCCCTTTCAAGCTCTATTGCTGTCTTCCAGTTCATCCTTCTCAATGCCAACTGGTTTCTGTGAAAACACATGTTATATATCTCTTTGGTTTTGGGTAATTCATGGCTGAGGGTTTCAGTATTTACACAGAGTGGATGAACCTGATTGTCAGTATGGGAGCTTTGGTTTTTACATATTTGGGATGGTGTAAGCTCAGAGAGAACTGGGAAGAGGATGAAGGAAATGGGACTTTTAGGGCCAGCATGTGACAAAATGGCCCCAATGTATTAGGCAAGGGTTGAATATTTACATGGGGATATGGCCTATGTGTCCCAGACTCTGTGTGACCTTTGGGTGGAGACAGCAAGTTAGTTAGTACTAGAAATCTATTGGAGATAGATGGAATGAATTGCAGTGGGAAGTATCTGTGTAATTTCCCTTTGACAGATGCTTTAAAGTTGATGATCCTGACCACTAACATTCAAATTGCTAAAATTGTATGAATGAAATTATTCCTGCGGAAATACCTTGGAGAAAGTGTTGTGAGAATGCCAGGTGGAAATAACAGTGAGGAGAATAAGTGCTTTGGGCTGTATTAACTGATCAGAATCAGACTATGAGCGACTAATGAGAAGCTGCCTTGAAGCACAGTGCTTGGATTTGTCAATTGAAGTAATTATAAAGAAAAAAAGAGATATTCATGCAGGTGTAAGTGACTCTGCCAAAACCTTATCTGGAGTATTGTGTGCACTTGGGAGCATCAGTGACTGAGGGAGAGGGAATTCAGACTGGAACAGCTGCAGAGGATTGATGACAATAGTGGAAAGTGTTTTAGACTAGAGAGCTTGCTCAGCTTAGAAAAGCAAAAGCTGAAAGAGGACCTGGTTACTCTCTGTGAATGTTAAACAGGTGAAACACCTGGAAGGGAAAGAGCCACTTGTGCTCAAGAACAGTACTGGTACAGGAACTAATGAGTATAAATTGTCTGTGAATAGAGCTAGGTTGAAAGCTGGGATGATTTATAACTATCAGAGCAATAAGGTTTAGGTTGCTTTGAAACTACAGTGGAGATAAGGGATGATAGAATCTACATAGTTTTAAACCAGAAGTTGGTCAGTTTATAAAAAGGAAGATGCAGGTTGTTTGTCAGTAATACCAGACAGGCAGAACTTGATGCAGTGGGAAATTCCATCCAATCTATTGCTCCTGGGTCAGTCTCTAACCTTTATACTTGGGCAGACATAGCAAATGCCTGCAACAGAAAAAAATAAAGCTAAATAAAAATTGAAATATGAGTGGCTTTCTGTGGAAGGATGAGTGATTATTTAGAACATAATATGGTCCTGTAGATACTAGAATTAAGTTGCTGCTGGTAGCGTTCAGCTACTAAGGCATGAGTGCCAACATGCAGACCTGATTAGATAGACAGCTAGGGTAAGATAGAGAATAAGAAATAATGCTTTGTGAACAGAGATTGCATTACAGACGTGGTCTAGCAAACACTATTAACCTAGAACCTTGAAAGCAAAGGAATAAGACATTAGGGGAAAAATATTTTCTACATGGTCCTTAAAACTCAAAATACTCAAGGATTGCAGAGTTTCACTCTACTGCAACAAAGGCAGCAAAGAACCACACAGCTTCTGAACTCTGAAAGAAAACCTTACTGGTGGCTGATACATATGACTGGAATAATAAATATTGGACTACACGGGCCAAATTGTCTGTTCCTAAATTTCTCTCATAGTTATTTCTGAGAATTATTGGCATTTCTATCCATCTTCAGTGTGTTCTTCATCCCCTGGAATAAGAATCTAAAATTAGAGTTTATGGTAATGACAATCTGCAGTGTGAACTTCAAGGATCAAAAAGAATGGCCAAGGAAAAATAGAGATGGCAACAATTAAACCAACACTCTGCACCTTTATTTTTTGGCCCTGCAGACTAAAACTTGCTTAAAACACATGTACCACACTCAGCAGCTCTGACAGAGCTGTTATCTTTTTCTCCTGTAGCAAAAGAAGTCTTAAAATCTTTCAGATGAGAAAGTCTTAAAGGTAAACCCTTTTTCATCATGTTTTACATTTTTGGATCTAAATTCCACACTGAAGATTCCAGATGCTATAAAAACATTATTGAAGTGCAACATGGTATTAAGGTCATGTCTCACTGGTGCAGACTGTACTGGTTTAGCCACCCAGCCTGGCAAACTGCTGCCAGTGCCAAACCAATGTATTTTTTTCCCCCATAATTATACCATTTTTATCCCTGAGTGAGATTTTTCAGACAAGCTATTGCTGTCAGGATCATAAGACTCCATTTACCACTGTGCTGCAAGCTTTTCCCTGCCCCCACAATGCATGCAAATGTATATTTACTTTTACAAAATAATGGTTTCATAATCGCATATTGAGCAAAGTATAGTTGGGCTTAATAAAGTGCTAAAGTACAGGCATGGTCATTTTCTTAATTAACCCTAAAAAAGATCTCTGTACAATACAATTTTGTTTTTTTACCTGTCAAAATCCCCTTCTAAGACTCAGATACTGTATTAAAATTTAAAAAGAAGAAGTCTTTGACTGGATCACGGTAAGACACGTGGTTGTCATGCCAGAAAATAATTAAGAATGAAAACAAACTGGAAAGCTGTATTTCACATGAAACAATTATATCAGTGACTGATAAGCAGTAATTTGAGCTGATATTCCTGTTATTTCCAGGAAGGAGTTCCAAAGTTCAGATTTTAAAAGAAATATAATTTTCATTGTATTAGGTATCAGTGTATTTGATACAAAAGCTGTGACTTATCTAAAAATAGAGGTCCAGCTCTGTTATGAGGCAACTGTTATGGAACAGTCTTATGAAGTTTAATGGTGTCTGTGGCTGGCAAAGCGTGGTGGAACAGACAGACAGACAGACACACCTGTGGCAGAAAGGTGATCACTCCTTGGGAACAGGCATAAGCTCCAAAGCAGCAGCACCATCCTGCTGGCAGGGTCTCCTCCTCGGGGTGATGTTTGACAGAACCCCACTGATTACCTCAACCTGCTCCTCACAGGCAGGGAAGAGCTGGTGGCAGCTCTGGTCACACAGGGCAGCTCAGGATGCAGCGACACAAGATGCTGGAGGTTGGGGCACAGAGGAAGGCTGGAAGCTGAGCAGAGGACCCTGGTCATTGGGGAAGCAAACAGGGACTGGTTCAAGGTTTACCTGGCATGATCCCTTTTGGAGCTGCTGTGAAGGGGAAGAGTGCCCAGGAAATCTTGCTGGTTTCTGAAGATAATTTATTATTGAGAGCTCAGGAATGAATGCCACCATGTGGGAAGACTGATCTTCTGGAGAAGGTCTGCATGCCTGGGTGGGGAGATTCTCATTGAACTAGCTCGCAAAAAGGAAGTGGAGAAGATGTAGAAAGAAGGACAGGTGTATAGATGGAACAGTGTTAGAGACTTATTGTCAAAATTAGGAAGGCCAAAGCCCAGCTGGAGCTGAAACTACTCAAGACCACAGACTGGGAATGTTAGTTCCAAAGTAAATTCAGGACCAGATTTGGGTGGAGAAGAAATGCTAGTTACAATGGAGCAAAAAAGGCTTAAGTATTCAGTGGCTTTTTTTTTTTTTTTTTTGCCTCAGTATTCAGAAGGAAAAGCTGATTTGGAACTGGCATGATGTGGGATGGAGAAGGACAGCCCTTCCTCAGTGGGGAGAGATTAAACAAGTTAGAGACTTGAAAGAAGCTGAATGTACTGAATAACAAGGGGGTAGGGCTAGGTAGAATTTATCTGAAGGTGCTGGAGAGGCTGGCCAGTGTAATTGTGGGATTAGTATATGGACAAAACATTTTAAATTTTTTTTTTAATAGTAAAGCTGCTGTGAAGAAAAAAATAGAATAGGCATGTGAACAATTTTAGATGTAGCTGAGCTATGTTAGCTGCACTGGTTATTGTAATGAAAGAAATTCTCACAGCTGAGTAGGCCATGGGACTTGATATTCATATCTTATCTCTTGTTCTGCTTTTATGTTTATAAGACATTACATGTAGTGGCTTTGGTTAAGACCTGGCATTTGGTGTTTAATATTTCTGAAACAAAAGTAAAAGATTTGCTGAATTTATCACTGAGAGAAGAGGGAGAAATCCAACACCAGGTGAAATGGTACTTTTAGAAGCTGGACTTGGAATGAGCTTTCATAGGTGAGCTGGCATAGATGAGATAAGTTGGTACCCTGGTGAAATACTCATTTGCCATCTGGGGAGGAAATATGAGGAAGTGAGCTCTTACGGCCACTGGGCCAAGTCCCAAAGTTTCTGCATAGATTTAGCTCAGCAAAATACTTGTCTGACTCATGTGGATTCCTTTTCAGAACTTAGATATTCACAAACAAGTCACGATAAAATTGATCCCCCCTCCTCAAAAAAGTAAAAATAATAAAAAGCCCCCAGAACATCCGGTTTGTGAGTTGCCGCTTGCTAATCTTGATTCCCAGTATGGCACCTGATCTGCCTAAGGCTCCCATCACACTCATCTTGCCTCATCCTTCTGTGTGTTCTTTAATACCCAGCTATCAACATTGCTATCCATGCTTCCCAAATACTGCTTTTGCTAGAGAGATTGCAGCCTGGCAAAATGGGCGGGGGAGCGGGAGGGGACTCACACTGCCACCTTCTCCTAGAGGGATGACTGATCTGGCTGGATCTCTTCTCTGCTATTTCCCCAGAACGCATAGAAATATAATCTTTTGGATATCAGGAGCTCTCTCAAGTTAAAGTACATTAAGCCAGAGGGTTTGAAAGTGAAGGTGAGCAGACCGACAATGTAGTCAGATAGTCCCCATCTCCTTCAGAAACCAATATAAATGTATAGTGAATCTAAGAAGGAAGAGAAAAAAGGAAGCTGAGGCTGAGAGTGAAAGATACCAAAATGTCTCATTTTTCCTTTCTTTTGTGTCATTAGGTTTGAATAGGAACTGAGCTGGACCCTAATTCAGCTATGCATATTTCAAAGAAAAATAGTAATTTGGGACATAATTAGCAAAGTTGTAATTTAAACAGAGTAAATAGGAGACAATATAAAAGAAGCAATGATTCTTGTTCCTTTAAAAAAAAATCTTTGGGCATCTATTGACATACTAATAATTGCTTTGAGAAACAATAAAAGAAAAACGTCTTCTTTGGAGCTGGGTGGCAATATAAAATAAATTACTTGATACACCTGAATAAGTAGAGAAATTGAGAGAAATGTTTTCTTACCAGTTAAGAAACAGTGAAAGGGACTCATTTAGTATTGAATGCATATCCTCAACATTACTATTTTCCATCTTGCTGTGCTTAGGCAATTTGCATGTTCTTTGAATGTGTTGCTTTTAATGAACATAGGGATGATACAGTGTCTGTGTGTATACTGAGATAAATTCACTTTCACCTTGGCTATCTGAATGACTGTAATGAAATGCAATTATTAAAGAGCTTTGGTCTCCTAATATTTAAGTCTAAATTTTTTTTACATCTTTCCAGTTGATATCATCCATGTTACAAAACTTACAAACTGCTTCTTCAGATTCAGCACAGGATGAGCATTTGCTTTGTTAGTGTGACCACACAGTTTCATAACCATTGAGCACCATTATTAGTCCTCATGCCTTTGTTTGGCAGGGTATGAGCTAAGCAGTGGTTAAACATTTAATCTGGGCAAGAGCTTGAAGTTAGGTGAATTCTGCTGGATAAACATGCCCCTTCTTGGAGTCATGCCTAGGGATGCCATGATTCATCACACATATTCAGGCATGAGAAAGAAAAGGCAAAGAGAGAAGGGGAGAAGTATTTCTGAGATTAAACTTATCTTCCTAAGACCCTGGAAATGGCTCTGGACACCTGCAATGTGCAACCTCCAGATATCTGGAGATGAACCAGGCAGGAACTGACTTTGCAACTTAGTTCCTTGAGAAACCAGAGAAAACATGGGCTTGTTAAACAAGATTTCATGGAATTTTTCTATGTCAGATTTAGTGTGCTTAAATTTCCAGGCTATAATTAAAAAAAAAAAAAAAAAAATCAGACTAGGCATTTTCTGACAGAAAGTTGTCCAATGACTGACAGTCTTCCTTGCTTCTGCTTTTTAATTCCTCCTGTATTTTTCCAAAAATGGATCTTCTGTGTTATTCTCTCCAGGTGTATTTGTCATGGGCTCAGCATCTTCATATGAGAGAATTTATTGCTTAGTTGTCACTGACCTTGAGTATTCAGAGCTGAAAACTGGTTTGTCCTGGCCAAGAGCCAAGGGTTTCCAAGGGTGGCACATGAAGTGGCTGCTCAGGCTTCACTGTTCACCCTGTGTTCCATGCAAGAACTGGCCCTGTGTGCTCCCATATGTTCTGTGTCAGCTGGGAGGGCAAACACAGGAAAGGAGGCAAAAGAGACCCATGCTCAAATTGTTTGAAGCCTGGCCTCTGTATGCATGATGTCATTTAAAAGCCAAATAAGGACTTTTCACTGAGGTCTGCAGAGTCCAGAGCTGGTTGTTGGGCTGCCATACCCCACACAACTTCCAGTCCTAGGCAATGAGCTATGAAATCAGCTGAAGCACAATCTGACTTACAGTGAATATTCACTATATAGAATAAGTAACTATATATGGTAGAACTTCATAAGCTTAAAATATTGCTTACTGATCTTGGTTATGCAGAAAGAGAATGGCTGGGATCTGGAACAGAACTACTAAAAAATGCCACTTTCTCATCTGATTTATAAATTTCAGTTTTGGGCTGTACTTAGAATTGTAATCAGTGTTTTGAAAGAAGTTAATCTCAGAGCATGAGGAGTGACTAACACTATTACTCTCATTTTAGATTGCTTGCACAGAACTTCTCTTTCTGATTAGGAAGAGGAATTCTCTACCCAAAAGTCTCATCTATTTGCAATCTCTGCTGCTCACAGTCAAGGATTACTTTCATTTGAGAAATTACTTGGATAATTTTCATAATCTGCTCAAAATTTTCCTGTCCCACCTCGTATTTTTTCTCTTGCTTATATTCTTCTCTGTCTTGCATTTCACAGAGTGCTATCCAAAAAAGAGAGAGGTTTCTATGATCTTGTGTCTTCTGGTCCAATAGTTTTAGAAGGTTTAGTGTGGAGAATAATTCAAAATTACCCCTCTTGTGAGCTTCCAGCTCTATTTCCCTTCTCTAAAGAAAGGGGTAGCCTCTTTTAAAAAGGCTATCACCTCCATAGTCTAGAACTCAGCAATTCAAAAGCAAATAACAAAATCTGAGCTCTTCTGCTGCTCAGGAGTTTTGCATTGGCTTAAACAAAGTTAACAGTCAAAATGATGCCCAGGCAGAAAACATCCACATGTCCAAATCCAGCTTGAGACACCAATGATTCAGAAAAGGGGAAAATCCTCCTTGTGCTGCTTCTTTCCAAGACATTACCTCATCTGCTTTTAATTAGATCTCAGTTCGTTGCAAGATTTGCAGTTACCAGTGGCTAAAAGTTTTAGCAGTTTGTTGTTGCTTTTTTCTACTTCTCAGTTTCAGGAGAGATCACTGCTTTGGGTTGGGATTTCCCTCCCAGATGGTTGTCTCAGTTTCCCAGTAAGTTGATTCAGTCATGCCAGGTCTAATAACACTTTCTCTTCTATCCTGATAATTGTTCCTGGAATGGAATATTCCCATCTCTGACCTATACTTAGTTATTGCTGTGAGCTTAATCTTCATTTGTTCTTTATCAATTTTACATCGTGAATTTGTTGGGAATTACAAAGGTTTGATGCAAAACATAATTAGTGCAGGAGTATTTTTTTAGATTTCAGAGAACTTTTTAAAATTAGATAGTTCTCTTTCAGTAGGAGGTAGACAGCTCTGGCTCACAAATGGGTAACATTATTTTGCTTTTATTTCATAAGTAACACTTAACTACTGTTTCTAATAATATTGTAGCAAAACAGTTTCTAATTATGACAGAGTGTTGAAAACACTGATGTACAGGGGAAGTTGCATAATTGCAAAAAATCTTCACTTCTTGCGCCCAGCACTTTAATCTGTCTATTCAAAGCCTAGAGGTTTCTTGGTCTTTCAGCTGTGCTTATCTGATAAATGGGCTTTTAAAAATAGAGATGGCAGTAAATCCAAAAGGAGTTTCAAACCTCTTAAGTACAGGGAGGGTGTAGATAAACTGAGCTTATATTACAAGCAGCTGCTGTGCTAACAGTCTACAAAACAGAAAATAGGCCTGAAGTTGAATCATTTATTGAAATATCATAGTATTTGGTTATGGTGTAATCTGGTTCTCCATGTGTTATTCTACCCAACAAAACCTGATTTCAGTTTAAGATCAGTGTCATTATCTTCTGGAAGGCATATGCTGTTACTGTGCCTGCTGACAGGCTGCACACATGTGCTAGGAGCCGGCTGTGGCTTTGACAGCTGGTGCCAGCTAATTGCCTCCAGCAAGATAAACATGGTCTGGATTTTGATCAACTGCTTTTTAGGATAAGGACCAACGGAAGGGAGCTGTGCACTGTGGGAATCCAGGAGACTAATGGGGAAAAGATGAACATTTTAAGGATATTGTATCAAGGCAAAAATACACATGTATTTCATGCTTATAAAGATATGTTCTATACAAGAAGTTTAGAACAAGCTGTGATTTTACCTTTGCTGCATCCCACGAAGAGTATCTCCTTTCTTGCAGTGCCATTTTATTCAGTAATTGTCTCAAGTCATTAGACTTCCCACACAATTCACAGTCAGAAATATAAGTGTGAAGGGAAACGCATGGCTTCAGTTTGTGGAAGAATATGTACCCCATTTCCACTTGGAATGAAATTCTGATCTGATTTATTTGCAACTGCCCAAACAACTTACTTTTATTATTTAGCTTTCCACATGAACTTGTGTGTTGAAGAAAAATTTGCCTAATTGTTTATACTGCTGTTGCACAGGCACAGACTTGATGGATGCACCTCTCCCTTCTCATGCCAAACCCAAGTGTCAAGAGGAATAACATGAAGAATGCTGAAATTTATTTTGAGCTAGATCTGGGTTTGTATTTTGTGGCATACGCTAAACTAATATTCTGTTAGGGCAAAGCAGAAAATTCAGTTTTCACTGTGGATTTGTTTCAGTCATATGCAAATTTCTGGCTGATGAGGCTGCTATGACTTTTCAACATTTATAAGGAATGGAATTTTGTTATCACAAGAAAGAACTTTGAGAAGGGGAAGATCAGAGAAGCTAACAAATTTAACTTCAATGTCATCTGAATTTGAGAGAATTAAGGCTCCTGGTTACCAGCTATCTTGTGGTAGTTCCACTGTTATCTGCCTTCTGTGTAAACCAAGATTGTTTTCTTCCCAAACCACGTGCTAAAACTTCCCCAAGGACAGAGGTGTTAATAAGCAAGATGAAACATCCCTACTTAGGCACAGCACTGAAAGGGTGACACTAGGCTCACAAAAGCATGAATGCCAAGTACAAGAGTGCATTCACTGTACAATTACCCTGTCTGTGTGCCAGTTGCAGTAATTGGATAATTGGGTCCACAACTGCCTAACTACATTAGTAACTACTCATTGCTAAATTATACGTCAGCAATGCATAAAAAGCCCTAGTGTCTAAAAGCCTTTGTTACAGAAACTTTAATTTTGTGAAGGCTCATTCTAATTGAGAAAAGCATGCCTATGTGCCATGATCTATATTTTTTTCATTCCTTTTGAATCTGGACAGGTCTGAATCTAGACAGGAAAACAAACACAACTGAAAGGGAAAAGAGGCAGTTGTGAGCACAGGCTCTTGCTTTTCTCCCCTGTTGATCCTCAGAGCTTTTCAAGAAGTGCTATGGGAAGTTAAATCAGGAGGTTTTAAACATCCAGCCTTTAAATGAGCATTCTGACATGGTCTTTAAGTGACAGGTTGTTATGACTTATTTTCCCCTCTCCTGGCCTTTTCACAACTCTCATTTCAGTTAATTTTATAGGAATAAAAAAATGACTTCAAAATGTCCTGACCTGAAGCAGCTTTGGAGAGTTGAGCCTTGGCAATGGCAAACCCATGAAAAGTCAAATTGCCCTAAATTGCCACTGCATGGAGAGTTAACAGAGTTACCAGCAGGACCATATTTTTCACCTGAGAACTCTAAATAGAAACAAATTAACTATTTATTTAGCGTACAACTACTTGTTTCTCACCTACAACCAGCAACCTGGATAACAGAGGAAATGAAATGTAACAAATGATGCTGCCTGATGTCGAACAGAGTTTCAGAGATTTTAGAAGATTACTGGTTTTGGACATTAATACAAGAGCAGAATCACTGGATATGTAGGCAAATATGCTACATTCAGAATGATTCTTTGTGGTTCTGTAAAGGTAATGAATTTCTTAGATCTATCTGAGTTCTCTGAAGGAGTGAACAGCCATGCTGATAAGGCAGATACAGCTGGAATGGTCTCCTTGGATCCCTGAAAGTCACTTGTATAAATAATTCACCAAAGGGTCTTAAAGAAGTTAAGACTGGGATGAGATGGACAGTGCTGACATGGAGAGGCACCAATTAAAAGAAGTTACTTTTCTCACCAGAGGGAATTTAACACTGTGTTCCCATAGGGACATATCTGATGAGTCCTGCTCCTCATTACATTCACAAATGAGTGGAATATGAAGTGACAAAGTTCAATGACTGTTCTGAACTCCTCTTTGTGTTAAAAACAAAAGCTAGCAAAGTTTGAAGAGTGGCTGTAACATCTTGTGATACTGAGTAACACGGCCGGCTGGGGAAAGGGAACGTGTGAAAATGAAAAAAGAGCTCAAAGAGGAATTGTAATTTAATATATTTGATTGCAGACTCTGAAGAAGCTATTATCAGCTAGTACAGAGATTCTGAAGTTACAATAGCAAATTATGCAAGAACTTTAGCACAGTCCTGAATGGCAGCCAGGAGGGAGAATGATGCATAAAGCAATTAGGCTATGATATCTTGAAGGCTGTGGACATTTTTTAGCCTTCATATCAGAGTGTGTGTGTATATATATATATCTACACTATATACATATATATGTATGTATTTGTAAAATAGTACTGTTGAATGACAAGGAAAATTGTGGGTAAAAAGGCTCAACACAAAAAAAGTCAAACATGGAAGTAGTCTAGCTATGAAAAATGTAGACTCAGAGGAAATATGAAAGAGAGCTGTAAAATCACATAAAATCATGCATGAAGATCAATAAGGAAGGATAATTTTGTTCTTCTGAAATAAAAGGGAGCATCCAAGGAAATCACTAGGCAGCAGCTCAGCTGTAGAACCCAGACATGGGGATATATGAAGTATTAAAAGTTTACATTGATTCAAAAGTGATTAAACAAATTCATGAACATAAAAAAAAACAAACCCCCCCCTCCCCCCCCCCAAAAAAAACCAAACAACTGAATAAAAACACAAACTCCTATTTAATGCTGAGGTAAAGTATCTTGTTAGGAGACTTTGGCAATGCCTCTTCCAGCAGTCCTTTATGAGGACTCCAACTTTTAACAAGTGTTGCACATTGACAATACTTACCTTTTCTCTGGCACATAGTTGCTATGGAAATAAACAGTAACTTGGCAAAGACCTCAGAAACTCCAGATCAGTGAGTGTCACAGACATTTCTTGAATGAATTTAATCTTGCAACCTGCACACACAATTCTTGAGCTGACAGGAGAATAGTTTTAGAGTAAATAATACATATCAAAACCAGTCACTGTGTATGGGAAGTTTTACTAGTTTCACTGTTGTTGAAAAAAAGCAAGTGTCCTAAAAGGGAAGGTAGAGTAAAATAAAAAAGGTTTGCAGGTTATTTTTAAAATAAAATAATTCCCAACTTTTGCAATTGATGATACATAAAAGGCCTTTTTCTTTTTTAATGTAAGCAAACAAGTAGTTTCTTGCCTTCCTTTTCTTGGCGTTTGGATTTTATTTCTGTTTATTTTGCTTTTAATATCATAATGCCATGATACTCTTGATCCAGGTTTCAACAGTCCATTCCAACTTAGCATGTACTTGAAGTACTTTAGAGAGGTTCCCTGATTTTTTTATTTATTTTTTAGTATCTGGAACATTATCCTTGTACTTTTTCATTTTGAGAGCCCTCAAAGTCTCACATTCACATACTTACATTGGATGCACTGGCTCAGAGAAATGACAGCTTCCCTTCAGATTGCCATCTCAATGATTCAGCAAGCATCTTAAGATGATCAGAATGAGGATGGCACAACCCAACGTCTGGAGATTTTGCAGACTGTGAAAGTTATTTAATAAGTTTTAAAACTGGAAACAGGTATGTGATAGCACTGCAGAGTCACTAGTAGATGAAGTTGCAGACAGTAAATCCCCAACCCTGTGGTTTATTTTACTTTTTCTTGGGGGAGTTATCTTTTTTGTGGAAATGCTGCTGAAAGTACTGAAGTTCTGCCTAGCAGCTCTGGCTTCTGTCACGCAAGTGGCCTGACCACTGTGTCTGCCAGCCAGCTTGGTGGGTGAGAAAACCACATCTTGCAATGCCTAAAAGCTGGGGTCTTCAGGAGTCAAATACTTCTGTGTTTACCTCTTGAATTCACACCAAATATCTGCAGCTCCCCTTGTCAGAGTTCCTGAGGAATCTACTACAGCTTTTGGAAAGTTTTAACACCCAGGGATGTGCTATAGTCACATACCCAGAAAAAGGAAATGAGAATGATAAAAATAAATACCAAAGAAAGCAAGAGTTCCTTTTTGTACTGAGGTCACAAAATATATGGTCACCAGTAGAATTTAAGGACCACCCATACACAGCTGCAGATATTAGGCACAGTTACCACTAACAGAGAGATTGGAGGGCACGTGAAAAAATGTCATCTTAAGAGGCAACTTATGGCCTACCAAGACTGATGGTCCTTGCAGCAGTTGCACCCCAAAGATAACTCAAATTGCCATTGCTGTTGATATTAAAGGCATAGTGGTTATAACTCAGTGTAAGTTTGGTCAAGCATGACCAAAGTGACCCGATGCTTGCCTTGGGGTTAATATGGGGCACAGAGTGCTTGCTGCTGCAAGATGCACTGGCACTGTCAAGCAGCACAGCCCTTTTTGTGGCTCTGAATTCAGAATGTCCTTCCCTTGTGCTGTTCCAGTAGGCCCAAACAGTTTCACTTCAGGAAGCCAAGGTTTCACAGATCAACTTTCAAAAGTAACCCAACAACAAAATATCTCACAGAACTTAAACTCTTCTTTTTCTCTTGGTATCCTCATATTTTAAATGTAGAATTTAAAAGTCTTTTTAATTCTAGGTCTCTGTGTGTGTGTGAAGCTCCCAGAGATGGGACAGCCTCTCCTACCCCCTGGCCTCCTGCAGCTTCCCTCAGGTGGCTCCACACCATTCCTCTAGCACGTGAAACCAGCACACAGAGTCAAGCACCATGACTTCTTTTTGCACTTGACAGTCTTGGAGAAACAGCCCTGCACAGTAATTAGGCTCATGTATTCAGGTCTCTATCTATGACTAGCATTAGATTCTGCTGAAAATCTGTGATGAGCTGAGTTTTCTTCCAACTTTTAAATACGGGAGAAGGAGTAATTCCTTTTTGGTTTTAATTCATCCAGGCAGCACTAGTCTCAGCAACTGCAGAGCAGTTATCAAAACAGAACAGCATTATTGGCAGATGTCAGACTTGTGGCTTTCATGGGTACCATCTCCTCCTCTCTGAAGCATTTAGCATGGCACAGTAGTGTTCTGTGCCTTGGTGGGGTGGAGAGGAAGTTATTTGGACTAAAAGCCTTTTAACAGACTCTGTGACATATAATATTTGTGTGTCATGTGCAATCTCTATGAAAAGTCAAATTAATGGTAGAGATTGATGATACATAGTTAGTAAGAGTATGTACAACTAAAATAAAATTAGTAGCACACAGGATCAGACTTGGGAATGTTGTAATAACAAGGAAATGCTTTGAACCCTTGAGATAGCTCTCAACCCAAGATAAGCCACGAATACTTCACCTGTACATGAACAGGTCTCTAGCAGCTGATCATGGTGCATATAAGTAATTTTCCATCTCAATCAGGGAACTGGTAGAAGGAACCAGTAGCTCAAAGAAGATCAACATCAAAAGCAGCCTTGAAGTATTAAAAGCAACAATTTCGAGGTAAAGGCTGAGTATCTCATTTGTACTGGGGAAGGAGTTTTGAAAGAGTGTAGGAGAGGTTAGCATTTAGCTCTTGGGGTGCTGCTGGAGTAGTCAAATGTTGCACTTCAGATGACCAAGTCCTGACTTAGTAATCATAGATTAAGACATGAAAATGGCCTTGAAGCAATCTGTTGGTGAGCAGCCTAAGCCAGGCTAAAACCTGTTTAATTGCTGAGCTCTGCCTCCAGGAACTTCATCTCCAGTTTTGCGACAGAGACATTAACCTTTGGCTCTTCTAGAATAGCTCCTTCTATTACCACCTGGAAAGAGGTAAGTCCAGAGTAAAACCAGTGGGTTTGGTTTGTACTCTTTTTTCTGGAGGCAGTAATGCCAAATTAGCCAGCATGCACTTCCACCCAGAGATGTATTTAGTGGAGACATGTCAAAACAGTAGTGCTGATCTGGGCTGGGAAGGAATTTCAAAGCAGTGAACAGTGGGTATTTAAAAGACACTTTTCAGCTTCAGGCAGGCCCTAACTCACCACCATGACATCTCTATTGGATGGTAGGAATAAGTACTTTTCTCTAAGCATTCAATATTTCTGGTTTTCAATCATAGCCTGAATGCTGTGGGGATCTTACTACAAGCTCCACTTCTAACAGTTTATATGACACTTGCCCAACTGAAAGACCTCACTGATCTTTTAGCAGATTATAATCATTTAAGAAAGCTGTTGAATCCCTCAGGAAACTCCAGCTCTGTAGCTGTAGCAGAGACAGGCTCCTCTGTGTATAGGAGCTCACTGTGTCAAGGGGTTACCACAGGATCCAGGCTCTGTCTTGACTCTTTTTCTGCAGTTTAAACATCTCCTTTCCCAGAACAGTGATGGCAACGTGAGCTTCTGGCTTGTAGCTGAAACCCTCAGAAGCCACAAGACAAGATGCAGACATACTTTACAGAAAACTTACACTCCTGCTAGTACTGGACCAAACATGAAACTTGAAGCTTTACAGGCTTATTCTCCCCTCACAGGGCAGCTGAAGAGTCTTTCCCCATCCCATGTAGTGAGGTATGATTGCAATTCTTTTCCAGCTAGTACAAATTTCCACAGAAATAGACTGTGTATATTTGCATGATCTTTCCCTTGCTGTACCAATGTGGTTCCCAGAAATGGGTAGATGTGAATTTGTATGTGGTGGTGTTGTAAAATAAATAGCTCATTGCTTTTTAACTTTTGGTGGTTTATTTGTAAATAATTAAATTTTTTTAGAATCACATTGATAATTTAGTAGCAAAACTGTAACATGGTTTGGCTTGTTACTGGCATCTCACTGCTTTTCTATGAACAGTAACAGCCACAATCAATACCTTAAAGATGGAAATGTGGCCTGCCCTTGGGGTTATGTTCTGTCAGTGATGTTACAGTTTCATACCTTTAAACCCCTCTGAATGCTTGATGGATATGCTTAGTGGAGCTAGCTCACTGCTATAGTTCTTACCACAGGTAAACTTCATTAGCCCATCCCAAAATAAAGAAATAAATTAAATAAAGCTGATTAATGCTCAGCACAGCTCAGACAGTCCAACTGCAAAGGTTTAACAAAGCAAAGTTCTTCCTGTTCCCTCCAGACTCTCTGTTCATGAGTGTTTCAGCTAGCTGAGGGCTGTCCCTGCTTCACAGGCATTTCATGAGTATGAATGATTGTGTGCTGAAATCCTCAGAAATTCCTCCCATCTCAGTGCCAGTGGCCAAATTTTAATGAGAGAGGACTCATTTCCAACATGGAGGAAGGAACTGGAGCTGTAGTGGATATTAGCTGCTCATGGGTTAACATGAGGGAGTTCTCTCCCACTGTTTAGATTACAGCACAAATTAGCTGAATGTATCAAAATGCTTTAGTTCTGCCCTAGTATAGGGATGGTTTTAGCTCAAAACCTCAGTGTTAATTTCCTTTTATGCGAGCTGAGACACGCTTGGCCCAGACGGCAGAAAAACTGCTGCAATTCAGTTACACTAAGGCTGAGGAGCAATAAAATGCCAAGCATTTCATAAGCCGGGAGACCACACATGCTCTCTTCCTGCTCAGCAGAACAAAACCAGCAGAAAAGTGCCCTTCTTGCCAGTGGCCAGGGAGAGCAGGGGCAGCCCACTGAGCTGCCAGCCCAGGGCTGCCATGAGCTCTTCCCTAACTCTGGATAAAATGCACCCCAGCTCCATGTCCTCAGCAGACCTGCATCCCTGCCTGCACCCTGAGGGATGGGGCACTTCTTATTGTGCTGATTCCTGCTGCCCTCCTGTGCTGCCTCTTCTCTTTCTAGCCAAGTTCTTGTGGGCAGGGCTTCATTCAGTCTTGGAAAAATTGGCAAGTGACAGGAATGGAGCTTCCCATCATTCACTGCTGGCAGTCCTTCCTTGTCCCCATCACATCCTACAGTGAAGGTAATAAACTGCAGCTAGAGACCATCACATTCACTGCAAAGTCACAGAAGTGTCAGGGGAAGCCTCCCCCTACATCAGGATTTTCTTAATTCGGTAAAATTATGGCCTTGAAGACAGCATATAAATTGTATACCAGCATCTGGGCTCTAATTGCTTCTCCAGTGCCTTATGCAATGACACTAAATCACCCTAAGAAACTGTTAAGTAGGATGGGCATTTTTTTGTAGTTTCATGATAATGGCAAAGGCTGAAAAAAGCATAAAATCACTGTTGCTTATATATATGCTTCCTGTAATACTGTATGCATACTTATGCATCCTTCTGCTGTCCTGGGGTGGAAATTTCAAAGCTGTTTTACCTTAATTACCTGGCAAGAAAATTTCAGAGGAGTTACAAGGGACAATTGCATCTCTCAGGTCTCTTCCAAGGCTCCCTTTCACTAGGGAAGGTCTCCCAGGCCTTCTGCAGGTGTCACCACGTTGGCAATGGTGGTGATGGCATTTGCCAGAAATGTATTCAAAAGTCATGGGATCCCCACTCTGGCATGTGGACCCTTCCTGAGGACGCTCTGCCTCAAAAGTAAAAAGTAAACAAAAAGTAAACAGCACTGTGTGCATCCCATCTGGGGGTCTGAGGCACAGCATGGCCACTGACACCACATGTGACACCCTGCTGCTGTGACCATGTCCTGGTGGCTGCAGGACCTGTGTCCTGGTGGGTACAAGGCATTGGTCCCAGCTGCTCTCTCTCACTCCACTTCTCTGCTTGCAAATTCTGAGAGTCACCTGGGGATAGGTTTCTGTCAGGTAGTCCCTCTTACAAGTTCTCTCTTCTTCATGAAAACCTGATGTGCCAAACATGTGGCTTTGAAGATCAAAAATACTTCGGTTAACCTTTTTCGTTGGAATAAGTGTGACCCAGAAGTGAATTACATGGAAAATTTCATTCAACAACTAGCTTGTCAAGTGAGGAAAAGGGTAGTACTTCTGGGTGGCAGTTTTATGGTTTTTTGTTGCTAAAAGGATAGCTGATGAAGATTTACATCAGCTTTTTATTTGAGAAACTATAACACAGTGGGAATTACAATCATCATCCTCAAACCCATTTAATTTTGAGATGATAGAGGTAATAATGGGAAGCAATTTTCACTTTGCAATATTGAATTGCTATTATCTCATATCTGTGTAAATGCCTGGATCAAGCACCTTTTTGAGAAATATGTCAGACAAAGCGTAGGAAATGCAGAGCAAAACAACTGTCACCAATCCTTTTTTAGGTGTAACAATGTATTTTAGCTGTTAAAGCGTAGGAAAGCCTGTTATCATGAAAGCAGAGATGAATGCAAGGTTTTATGGTCATGTGGATTAAAGTGCTTCCTGATGTGTAGCATTTGGCAAAGCTTCCTGTTTTTTTTCTTGAATAATTATTCATGAGGATATTCTTGGCATGTCATTCTTACTTTGGAAAATGCTAAGTAAGGTGTCCTCTGCTTATTTCTTTGTTGGGATTAATGCTCTCCATGTGAAGAAATGCTGAAGACAGTCATTTTTATGAGTTTACCAGAAAATATGGGAATCCTGCAGAAAAGCCCACTTGCACCATGGAACTATGCATCCTCCCTTCCTACCTGCAGAGGAGTTTCAGTGTTTCCTTTCCCTCCCAGTCTCTCTCTGTTCATGGGGATGGAAGAAGAGCTCACCTGTGGTGCACACCCCGTGCACTGCTGAAGGTGAGCTCAAACTCCTGAGTGTCCACACACCCACATGGTGCATAAATTGAACCAGGATGCAGCCCAGGCTGCTCCTGCAGGTGCCACAGGACACCTCTGTCAGGGCTGTGCTCTGCTCCTCTGGCAATGTGCTTCACTCATCCCCACAGCTACAGAATTCTTGGGATGTGTTCAGCTTACAGAGGCAAGTAAATAAGTAGTCAAGGACATGTTAGAAGCATGGCCAAGGACACTGAAGGTCCCAGCTATGCCTGCCACCTCCGCTTCCTGCAGCCTTTGTCTAGGCACAAAATGTACTTGTTAGTTTGCAAGAGGGTATATGTTCTCTGGTTCTTACGTAAGTCACACTCCTCCTTCTGCCAAAGACAGCAAGTGCATTAATGTCCAAAGCACTTGGACACACCAGGCACAATTAATGCCTGCTGTATCTCCTCTCTTATCAGGGAAGATAGAGCAAGGATAAATTTGACCAGGAGTGAAACCTCCACTCAATCTTGTGCTCCTCGTGCATGAATGTTATTGCAGCATTTAAAGAACAATCACTTGCTGACAGGGTTACTAGCAATAACAGGGCATATTTCATTAGTGCATCCACACAGGGTATTGGCCAGCTCTAACAGCTGCCAAGGGCTGCACTTGTGAATGCCAAAGAAAGTTTCTTTCATTTGCCTGCCTGGGTACAGATGTTGGACCTGAATTACCTCTCAGCATGAGATCCCTCATTGTCTCCCAAAATATCTCCGAGTCATTTAGTTCCATCAGGTCACCTGCTGTACCTGACCTTTAGCTAGAACATCCCAACCTGCTTTTCCCAGTGGGAAACAAGAATTGTGTCCAAGCTGGCAGTGGGAAGGCAGTGCATGCACACAAGTGCAGGGCGCCTGTAAAGAAGAACAATTACAATGTGAGGGTCGGGAGAACCACAGGAAGGATTATTTGAGCCTATTTCTAATGTTCATTTGTCACTGGCTGGCTGAGCCATCTCTGAGGGTTCTCTGGGCTGAGTGCAATGGCTGCACCCAAAATGAGACTGTTAGTGCCTGAGTGGCTGAGCCTGGCCTAAGTGCCTGAGGACCTGTCGTGGGAGAGGCTCTTCTCTGGGTTTCCTCTTTTCTGGGTGCTTTGGCTCAACCCTTGGGGGCATGTCATTGTTGAAACAAAGAATGGAACTTTGGCAGAGCAGTTTTTGAACCCCTGTACTTTTCTCCAGGAGTCTGTGTGCTCCTGCAGGCACAGCAGCACCAGCACATCAGTTTCTTCCTCAATTTCCTTGTTAAAGCCAGGGATCTTCAGGGCTCTTCAGAGGTTTCTCCGTGCCTGCAATCAGGCACAAGTGTGTGCCCATTCAATGAGTCATTTTAACTTCCAGTGACTAACCCATCCAACCTGCAGGAAGGAAGGGAATTATGGTAGTAATAACAGTTTGTGCTGCCACTGGAGGGTTTCAAAGTGCTTCCTAAGCAATTTTCCTTATCAGGGTTCCTATGAGAAATTACAAACATGCAACTGATATTTCATGGCCATTTCTGTCTACTATCATTTTAAACTGCTTGCTGCTTTTTTGGTACTGAGCCCACAGCGCTTCTGAAATCCTTCTGCAGAATCCCAGAATGGGTTGGGTTGGAAGGGACCACCTCCAACCTCCCTGCTCAAGCAGGGCCATCCCAGAGCACATGGCACAGGGTTGTGTCCAGGCAGCTCTGGAATGTCTCCAGTAAAGGAGACTCCACACCCACATCCTCTCTGGGCAATCTGTTCCAGTGCACTGCACAGGAAAGTTCTGCCCTATGTTCAGGTGGAACTTCTTGTGCATCAATTTCTGCCTCTGGTCTTATTGCTTGGCATCACCAAGAAGACCCTGGGTCCATCCTCTTGTAACTCTCTCTTCAAATACTTAGAGACCTTGAAGAAGTCCCTTTTTAATTGTCTTTTCTCCCAATTCCTCATTTTCTCTGGTCATAATCAATCAGTCTGGAAAATGATATGGTGAAGTGCACTGTAGTGAAAGCAAAACTGAATGCATAAAATACCCATCTGTTTTTTTTAACACAACCTGCCAGTTTTAAAAAACATGAATGGTTGCAATGACTGCAAATTAATCAGCTGTCAGGGAAGGCAGAGGAGCCAACTCCACCTATTTAAACCCTTGGGACTGCTCAGGTACATCTCCAACAGAAAATGAGAGACAGATCAAGGAAGCAGATACAGCTATAGTTTTTTATTAATATTAATTTGGATATTTCTTCAGTCTCTTTTTCTCCTGGCTCTTCAGCTGTTTTCCCCAGTGCCTTGTGTACAGTAAGAAGAGAGTGTAATTGAAAAGTTATACTAATCATAAATAGATTCTTGATTGAATTGGAAGACGTCATGGACCAAACTAGAGCTGCTTGGCTGAATGCTTGGGCTGTGCTTTTATTCTGTAAATGCAGAAAAATGGCAAAAGCACTGTTCTTCCTGTCCAAAACCTGTTTTCTTGCTGTAGATTGAGTCAGTAAACACTGAGGATTGCACTGAGATCTGTCTGGAGACTTGTCTACTCAGCCCCTTTCTCTCTGTATTTTAACAGCTAATTTTCCTTGTTTGTAATCTTCTATTAGTTTTTATGAAAGTCACCCAAATTGCAGAATACACATGAAACAACTTATATTTTGCTTGCATCAGCAATTTAGTGTAAGTGAGGAATCCAAAACCAGCAAAGCTTGATTGGGATCAACACACAATTACCGCTCCCTAACTCTTTCCCTGCCCCCCAGTCCCTAATAAATCAAATTCACAACAGTAAAGAGAACAAATCAACTGTCCACAGTGAAGTATTGTTTAAATAATGACACAATCAGATTACAGGATACTTTATTTGTATAAACATTGAGAAATAAATTTTACAGAAAGCACAGAAATAGTCTGACTGCTGAATTCTGTCCCAGATACTCAGTAAATGGTTCCTTTCATGGGAAGAAATTAAATAAAATGTGTACAGGTGTCTATATATATATATTTATATATATATATATATATAGTCACACTCTTTTGTATATAAGATACATAAATATATACACTTCCTTTATTACAATTATAAAAAAATCCCTACTGTTGATGATGCAATCTATGTGCATAGGGTTTGTATGAATATTTAAAATGTAAGCTGTAGATTTTGCTAAATGTAGGACATATTATCCCAATAGCAGGGAACAGCTTCTTCTCTTGAGGGACCATCTACCCATAAATATCTGTAAAATGGCTCTTGTCATTTTTATGGCTTTCATGTTGTTTTAGAAAGCTGAAAAAGCACACAGATAATAAGGAGCTATGGATGGCTAATTGATCTGTCATTTTTTCCCCAGCAGTATTTATTACATGATGTCAAACTTCCAGAAAATATCAGAGATGTTTTATACTACTTCAGTAATTTACAGTTCAGCTAGATGAATTAGAAATTACTGATTCTGTTGGGTCATCACTTTTACCTGCATGTTAAAGGAACTCTGATCCACACTCTTTTTCAGGATTAACCAAAGATGTCAGATTTAAGAAGTTTTTAAGAATTTACTTAATATGCTTTTTGGACAATTATTTTTAAGAGTGACAGAATTGACTGTTAGAAACTAGACTTACATTAAATTTAAAGATTATTTTCCATGTTATATTAGCATGTTAAGCATATTTCTATATACACTTAGCATATCTATTTTCCCTGTCTGGAGTGTTCCTCTCCATGGTCTCCACAAGTTTATTTTTAGTGCTTATTTTTCCTCTGTTTGACTGCCAGCATGTCTACATGACTGTTTTTAATCATATTAGTGGTGTTAACCTGTGCAACAAGGTACCTAAAATTTAATGCTATTTTTCATGACAACTTGATGAGACCTGTAAAGCAATGTGGGGACCTTGCCAACTTGGAGAGCAACATGCAGAGTATATTTGTCTGTTTTACTATTTCCTGGTTTTGCACTCTCAGACATTTTATCCCTTCTGCTAACACACACCAGACATTTCTATTATGGTTACATTTTAGTGCTGGGATTTAGTCTCAGATGTTACTTTAGTTCTTGAGGGCAGAGCTCAGTGGGACACTCTAAGGTGCACAGTTGCTGCAGCAATTTCTCTGTACAGCTATAGATAGGATAAAGATGCATCTAATTTACTTGTGCCTTCTAGTTTAGCTTGCTGCTTTGCAGGGGAGGAGTTGGAGCTACAGAAAAGGAGAAGCAGCACAATTGAAGTGCACACCCAATTACCTTCAGCTAGATTGCCCAGCTCATTACTGACACACATGCTGCCCCTGCTCAGGCAGCTGGGCTGGCTCCTTTCTGCCCATCTCATGCCCCCCACTACTGACACTGACACAGCAGAGGACTGCACTCATTGTTGCTCTAATACAGTAAAAAATCCCCCAAAACTGTGGGAAATGAATTTAAGTGTCTGTTCTCAGCAGCAGAAATATACACCTGACAAATACTGAGATATATAGGAACACCATAAAAACAGTTTAAACCTAATCCTATGATTTGCCTTCTATGCTCCCATTGCATGAAACCCAAATTTGTCAGCTGTCAGCTGTCAGCTGATCAATCACCTGGGTATGTTAGCAATAGAGTCATCACTCCAGCAGAGATTTGTAGCAAATTGATAGCATTGAAATATTTTTATGATCATACATCTGTATCTATATAGCTCTGTTTTTACATCACTGGATTATCAAAGATGAAATGCAAGAGATGAAGAGTGTCTAATAAATCTTAGTTGGCTTCTTCACTGATTTATTTTTAAAATATCCCAGCTACTTGGAAAATACATAAAACTTTCTTAATAGCATCACAAATTTAAAAATGACTGCAAGAAGATCTCTTTTCTCCCTAAAGCTATGCTGATTCTATTGTGTGACTCTGCAAAGCAATCAAACTGAGTTTATGTACATGCTCTCTTTTCTGGGGACGTCTCACCCATGCTGGAAACAATAGCAAAGTATTCAGTAACTTTAATGGGAACAGGATTTCCCTCTTACATTTTTTTGTTTGGTTTTGTTTATTTTTTTATGGACAAACTATTGAAATTATATGAATTGAGTTGGTCATATACACTACTGAATGGTCTATAAAAATAGACATACATACCTGTGCACATAGAGTAAAAGTAAACACTGTCACAAAGAAAATATTGTTGCATTACATTAGAAGTTGTAAATTAGATAAGAAGGTTCTTAATACACAAATAAATTCTTCAGAATAGATAATCCCTGTAGAATATATCCAAATGAAGTCTACAAGATTCTAGTGCAGTTTTGCAGACCTCCCTTTTCAATACTTGGCTTTTTTCTTTGGGTACTGATTTACTTCCTGTGTTCTAGAACACATTGTCTTTTTTCTGGAAGGATAAAATTCATTTTGCTGACTTGACTTAAACCTTTGTCATTGGATATTTCCACTCCTAAAAAAAAAGCACTACCACTTACAGACCACAAAAATACATTCACTCAGCAATTTTCCATGATACTTCAGCTTTAAAGTTAACAATAGTACAATTTCACCTGAACAGAAGCAGATTTTCCAAATCACTGTGCATGGAGAATTTGGTTTCCAGCACTGCACTGTTCATAGAAAGTAATGAAAGTATTCAAGTGAGGTACAGGTTTTGTAATGGAAAGATTATCTTGATGACATGTGACAGGAACATCAGGACAAAATCTCTCAAAGGAAAATGGCACAAGACTATGAGGCTGTCATGATATGCAAATAAAAATCCATGTGATATACATGCTAAAAAGATTGAATTGTCATATTCTAGGCCCATGATTCTTAAAGGATTCTGGGAGGATTCTCCTCTGAATATGCAACTTTCCCAGCTTATTGCCAAGTGCTGCATATTTTTCAGATGTGTTTGCATGACTCCATCATCTTGGAGCAGAGCTCAGGGTGTGATGCTTTGGTTCCTGCCTGTGTCATGCTGCATAATTGGGTGACAATAGTCCACACATTTGTCATGACGCAGCCCAGCATCTGTGGCTGCACAACATTCCCCACTTTTGTACTTGGAGTTTAGTGGCTTCATAAACAAATCCATATGACCTATGGTTATGTTAAACTATAGTAATTCTTTTCTGTAGCATGTGTCTTCAACTCAGCCCAAGTACAAATCCCTCCTCTGGATACTCTCCTCTGTGCAAATGGATTATATTCCCTCTTTGTTACCTGGCTTGTGGTTATTCAGGTCTTTTCTCTGCAGTTTTAGCAAAAGGGGATCTTTCAACCAAGAAAAGTACATCAGTGGCAAATAATTAACAAAACTCATATATGCAAAACAGATTTGAAATCACTTCACCTCTACTTTTAAGGGGTATTTTTTACTGTTGCACTGACAATTATCTCAATAATAGAAGAGGTATTTGGCCTATTTTGTTTTCTCTTTTTATAAGTCTTAGTGAGGTTGTTCATTCTAAAGTTTGCCATGGCTCTGCTTCAGCTTGTTACTGTGATCACTTTTCCTGAAAATTGCATCTTCTAAGTACTTTTTCTCCACTAACTTCTCAGACTATATGAGTATACTTCTTGATTTGAGTTACAGTAGTGTTCACATGCCAAATTTTTCTTCTGTATTTGGATTCTATAGAACAGTCATCAAATCACCAAGAAAATAAACTGATTTTTTAAAAAAGCTATTTTAAATGCTTTTTCTCTTAAAACAAAAGAATGGTTGCAATGACTACCATGGTCACAGTTTAAAATGTTGATGTCTAGCAATTCTCTTTTGAAGCTCTCCTACTGTATATACAAAAACATCCCATTGTTTTTGGGCTTTTGAGAAATACAACTGCTGCTATAGCCTGTTGTGAAATTAATTTTAGAAATTTGTTTCCTGTTCAAAGGCTGGGTGCTTAAGACAGCAGGGGATGTAATTAAAAACCCTTTAAAAAATTCATGGATATAATAAAGCTAACCAAGCCATTTCAGAAGTATGGTTTGTGTAATTGAGAAATAATGAAGTGATGCTTGTGGAGGTCCATGCTGGCATCTGCTCTGAAGTGCAATAGAACATTTGCAAAGCTTAGAAAGACAGAAATAGGAGGATCCTTGGAAGGCAAAAATTATTAAGTCCATCTGATGATTTAACCAAAGTGCATTATGACTTGAAGGAGAGAGTAAAGAGAATGTTTCACCAGGCATGAAGGAATATAAAACCCACACCCATTTTTCTGAAAGCAATAGCTCAACAGCTACAAGTGCTTGGCAAGTTAAGCCATGCAGGCAGTAGGAGGTACAGAGATTATGCAATTCTTCAGCCATCTCCCATTCTCATTAAAATGGGTCAGCACAGCTTGTACATAGAGTCTACTACAGGCCATAATTTCATTTTATCTGTGATTGCCATGCCCTGCTATGCTTGGTACTGTGCTCCCACTGTTTTTTATAGACTTGGCTTCCCTTAAGAAGAAGATTGGAAGATGTTTCATGGTTGTCAGGGTGGCTGAAAATAGTGCTTAAGAGAGTCAGATATGAAATGGAAACACCTCATGAGAACCAGCTGCTCCTGGGCACATCCAAAGGAACTGCAGGCTGAGCAGATTGGTTTTGGGAATCAGTGAATCATTAGTGTGTGGTGGGGAGTGCTGATGGGTTGGTACAACTGCCTGCTTGGCTTTCATGGGCCAGGAGAGCACAGATTATGGGGCTGGCATTTTGCTGCATTTCTATTTTCTCAGTCTCTTTCCAAAGTCAACATTAAATAGAAGTAGAAGCTACTCTAAAGCCATATTGCCCCCTGCATTTATATTCTAGTATTACTCTGAGCACAGAGATGAAATAAAAAAGGATCAGGCTTGTATTTTTTTCTCTTCTTATCTCCCTTGCTTTTTGTATTTCCCAAATAAGTGTTCACCTGTGAACCCCTTTTACAGAGAAATTTCCCAAGGTTTATGAACCAACTTTTTATTCAGCTGACTGTTTTACAAACCTCTTATGTAGCATTTATTTACTATGCATAAGGATTCCCTTTATGAAGTTATTTTCCTGGATTCCTTAAAGTCCTTTAAAAGTGTATCCATATGGCAATTACTCCATTATCTGCCTCTTCCTCATTTTTTAAGAGGATTGGCTGTGTACAGTATATGTCCCCCTGAGTTTTCAACTAAATTCTCAATTGCTTACTGACCTTTACCTTTGATATAGACATAATTTTTGAAGGAAATATACTCTTTAAGAGTTTAATTCCTTCTGATTATGCCAGCTCTTTCAGAAATGAGCAGCTGGTAAATTTGCTGAAGCAGACCTGTGTGGTGCCACATTTATGGAGTGCTTTCTTGGAGCAGAACAATACATCATAGCTTTAGCCACAAAGTGCAGTCTAAAAATAATTCTACTTTGCTCCAGAGATGTGTATGGATTGATTGTTTTTCTCCTTTAGAGGTGATTTAAGCTATTAAAATGTAGGATGAGTTCTAGAAAGGGAAATGTGATTAGACCAGGTGCATTATATCTTTATCAGCTTCCGGCTTTCTTGTAAGAATTGTTGGTTTTAGCTTTGAAATGAATCACTTATCATTTGCATACTTAAGTAAGGCTTTACTTTCGGTGAACAATTAATGTTGAAGTTTAATGTGGAGGAGTGAAAATGAAAAACACGTCTGTCAGCTAACTTTGCTGAATTTTATTCAAGATGGAACTGTTTAAAGTTTAATGTTTAATTGGTCATTGTCTTTGGAGTTGAAAATAGAACAGAGTTCACTCAGTCTGCATGAGCTAATAAAATGCCTTTAGAACGTGAAATTTAGATCCATATTTTGTGCATGGCATGAACCCACAAAGAAACAAAAAGTGGACAGGGTTCTTCCTAAGCTGCTGGAGTTCACTGAAGATCAGCATGTTCCTGGTAAAGCATCAGGCTTTGGTGCTGTTCAGGGAGGAGAGGGGGCATTGCAGGGCTCTGCTCTCCAGGGCTCTGTCTGCCTTGCCAGTCAGTTTGTGAGGTGCCTCTGGCAGCATCTGCCTTCCTCTGCACACTTCTTCTGCAGTGTGTTTTTTACATGTTTTTTACACACTGTTAAACTCCTCTTCTGTCCACCTTTGGCAAAGCTTCTTGAATCACTTAAATAATTTCTTTGCCCTTTTCTCTTCCCATGTACCCAAGAATGCCAGTGTCTCAGCTGGACTTGTGTCAGGGTCTGGAAGCAAATGAGATTGTAATTACCTGCATGATCTGTGGGGAAGAGCTACAGAAATCTGGCAACAACATTAACTGCATTTTTTTCTCAGATTCAAAGCAGAAGACTACTGCTACCTGCACAATGAATACTCTGTTGTGGTGAATAGTTCTGTCATGTTGAAGAGTTCAAGAAATATTTAGATGGTGCTCCCAGGAGCATGGTGTGACTCTTGGGGATGGTCTTGTGCCAGGTCAAGTGTTGGACTTGATGATCCTTGTGGGGTGCTTCCAACTCAGCATATTCTGGGATTCTGGGTTTCTGTGAATACTGAATACATATGGTAGTTTAAAAATACAGTACAGTCTATAATACAAGGGTTTTTAATGCTGCCCCACAATTTGAATCTTTAGTGTCTGTTAAATTCCCTGGAAGGCAATCCTAACTCAGTTGAAAAAGGTGCCAAAGGTGGATGATAGTTTTTGGCAACTGGCTAGAGAGCATCTAAAATATTTGATACAAGAGGGTTTTTGAAAATGACCAAAAGCCCAAATCACTTGCAACATCATTAGCATCAGTAAACAGAATGTAACAAAAAGTTTTCACATAAATTGTCATATTTTGATGTTTTAAAGATGAGTTAGGCACTACAAAGGTGGCAATAAGGCTGCTTCAGGCTTCTTGCTGTATGACTTTAAAATATTCTCTGGGTTTGAAGATTTCTTGATAACCACCAAAACTGTAAACATGATTATACTATATTTAGTTAATGTGAAATAAATCTGAAACAATTCTTCATGAAGGATAAGAGGGTGGTAACAAACCAGGGAATGCAAATAGACTTTTTCCACCAACAGTGATTCATGTTTGAGATAGACACAGAAGCTATGTCTAAACTGCAGACCTGGAACCACTGACATACTTATGGGTCAACAAAGTACTGCAGCCAGCTCCAGAGGAGACACAAATTGCTGACAGCACTCCCACTCTGTTTCTGCTTCCACAGAAAATAGGGCAGAGGAAGCCCAGCTTGTCCAGCCCAGTGGTTAGATGTAGAGTGTGAATAAAACTGTATCATTCCCATGGATGTCTATAACTCCTGTAGTTTCATATAACTGCTGAGTTATAATTCAGGGTGTAATAACAATATGTATCTGATTTATTTTCCTGGCTGGAAACAAATGGAAGACTATCAGTGGCAGAAAAGTCCATTAGTAATGACACTGCATTCATACAAGGAAGCTTTCACTGGTTGTGCTCCAAACATAGTTTTCCATTTTGAACAACAACAAAGGTGTTTGAGAAAGATGCTTCTATATCAGCTGTAATATTATTCAGAAAATAGAATTTAAAGTGAGAAAGAATCACCAGTCAACACGTTTGTCATTTGAATGGGAGATTATCCTGAAGGAGACTGGCAACATCAGTCATTAACTCAGCTCCTCTGTAGGGGCTGTTTTTTGAGAAAGGTTATAAACTAAAAATTTGACTAAACCTTTTCCTTACAGATGAATGAGACTGTATTATCATGAAGTGCTGATAAGGCTGGAAACTACAATGGATGCTTACACCAAAACTATTATTAGGCATCAGTATTTTATTCTATAAGGAAGAGGAAGGAACTGATTTTTAGATTTTTTCCCCGTTGTCTGGGATGGGGATTCTGAACTTCTTTATGTTTAAGGAAAGTCTTTAACAGAGTAAGAGTTATTCTACAAAACAGGCAAACTTGCATTTGCTCACATCCCACACATGGATATACTTTGGGGGATTTTCTTTGCTCTATTAAATGCTAATTTCTGCATGTATGACAAATTTAAGGAGCCAGTTAGCAAACGGAGGGATTTCTGTGAGTTTTACATTCCTGATCCTAGTTTTAATTGCAGGTGGAATTTCCTGTGCATTTCTCCATGTCCTGATGTCAAATGCTTGCTTTCACTTTCTCTTCTTGCTCATGGTGTCACATTTTTGATGAAATAATGACCCACATTTCCAGGGAGACCAGACAGCACTTTACACCGAGTAAAATTTGCAAATATTTGTTTCTCTTTCCTATCTTCATAAGAATACTTGTGCTCCATGAACTGTTCTTCAGCAGGATGAAAAGGCAGAGTGAGTGTCCACTGTCCCACCAGCATGGTGTCCCAGAAAAACAGGGCTGTATGGGGGGGACTGAGTCCACCACATCTCATCTCACTGTTTCTCTGCTTGCCATTAAGCTCAGAGTTCAAGAGCTGGTGATGGTGCACTTGTTTCTCCTGCTGGGTGAACATATGATGGCCTAAAATAGGAGAATCTTTCAGCATAATGACATTATCAGGCAAGATGATTTACTACTGGGGAAAGAGCCCATTGCAGCTTTTCTGATCATGTTTCAAGGTTTTGCCTCTTTTCTCCTCCCAGTAATAATGATGTAATCTATTAAATTAAGTGGCAACGATGTATGAAGCTGTGGTTATCATTAAATATTTATGCTTTTGGAGTGTTGTAAACACACAGTGCAGCCCTAATTAACCATAGGTAGTCTACAATTATCCCGTGGTAATTACCCTAATTGAAATTGGCTCATTATGGGAAATAGAATAGAATTTGTATTCTGCTTGGTACTGGAAAATAGAGTTGGCAATTAACTAAAAACAGCAGCCGCTTCATCCAACTTAAATTAAATTGCCCTGTCACAGTTCCCACAATAGGAGCAGCTTTACAAACAAAACCAATAATCAGATCCAGCTTCCAAAGACTATATACTCTCATAACCTTGTCTCTCTGTCAGCATTGATTGATAGCTGTGATGCACAGAGGTTCATGACAAAGCACAGAGGACTATCCAAAGCACCCAGAGACACACAGATCATTGCTTGTGAAGCTATCAGAGGAGTTAAGGGAGCAGGGAGAAAGCACACACTTCCTTTTGCTCTGGCAATAATTCAGCTGTGGACATGGAGAGACTCTGCCTTAAGCATGAAGAGCAATATTTCTGACCATTCCTCTCCTCCCTTGGTCGCTGGGAAACCTTGCAAGTGTAAGAGGGGGAGATCCCAGGCTGTTTGCAAGGGAGCAGCTCTACTCTTGTGGAGCTGTCACAGCAACTGGATCTCTCCAATAGTCCAGGAAACTTGGCACTCATTCCAAATGCTCATTCCCAGGCCCCTGCCAGCAAGAGAGTGAAACACCCACATGCAGGACATGGCAGATGCATCCAAATGCTGTTGGGCACCATCCTGAACCAAAGAGGAGATGCTGCCTCTGGACTGGACTGATTCCCACTGGCCAGGGCCATGGCCAGACACACAGCTCTGCTGCTGCTGGGTAGATGAGAAAAGCTGGTGCTGCCCCCAGAATCCCATCTCTACCTTCCCCACCAGACAACCCTGATTCCTCATGCACCAGTGTTGGGGTGCTGGGAATAGCAGGAAGCAGACACAGCCTTACCTGGAACTGCTCCTGGCAGAAGAGGATCTGTAATTGCAGCATGAAGATTGAGGACAGAATGCTGCCACTGTGAGGAATCTCCTGTTTCTAATTTTATTTTCCTATCTGTTCATAAATGTCATGAAAAATTAAATAAAAAAGAAGTGTAGGGTGCTACAAAGTCCTGTCATACAAATGTATCTTCTAAGTCATAAATTAATGATTTGTTTTCTCCGTCTGCTTTGCCTGATACAAACAGGAACAATCTGCTTTTGTTGAGAGTGGAAATGCCTCTGCTGAAATGATCTTGTGGAAATAGGAAGATGCAAGAAGAAAATGTTCAAGTAGCCTGTAAAGCCTGCTCAGTGCTACAAACAGAAAGAAAGCTTGCAAAAGGAAATTAGATTTGGAGGATAGTGATTGATCCATATCATATGCTGTCTTCATGGTATGTATGTATCTGTTTTTCACAATTAATGAAAACCCACCCTTTTTTTTTTTTTTTTTTTTTTTTACTCTGCTTCTAAAACATGACCTGCCTTTCTTTTTGTTATATCTGTGGTTTTCAGTCTTGTTGGGACCTAGTTCCATTCTTTCCAGTGTTGTTTTTGAAATTTTTTTTTCAACAATTACCTTAGCTGCCATCTCCAAAGAGGAAACTAGTTCTTCCAGTTATAAATGAGGTTAACTGTGAAAAGTGAGAAAAGGAAGATGATGAAGATGTGCCTGAGCAGTATTTCTACAGCACTTCCAAAAGGTAACATAAGCTAATGCTTTGGAGACAGTGAACAACATGGGTGTTGGTCAGAGTAAAGAAGGTAAGTCCTGTACTTCTAGTTAATTTTTTTTTTTTTTTTTTTTTTTATTGTGGGGAGTATATCTATCTAAATTTCTTTTCTCTGTTTTCCAAATATCTTGAAGTTGAAGGCTAGCAAAACTTTGTGGGTAGATGTTGGCTATTTACCTGTGGTTATGCCTGGGGCAAGGAGATACTGCACAGGGAAGTTCTTGGCCAGATTTTCTACATTTGCATGGTGACTTTCAGAAGACCTTAGGGGCAGAAGCTGGGGAAATACTGGTCTCATTGGGAGAATCAGCCCTGAGCCATGCCATGGTCTTTGCTTCTTCTCCAGCTTCCAACCAGGGTATGCTGGGGCTTCATTTTGTGGGGCTGAGGCAAGTGGAGGCATAATGGAGACAGGTGAGATTATAGAAAACAGTATTTTTGCTTGTTAGCTCAAATCAGTCTCTCAGGCAACAACTTGCTCTTGAGACAACAGCTAACTGGAGGTAGAACCAGAAAGGGTAAATCTGTTGCAAGGACAATCTATGAGTACATTGAAAAGTGATGGCTGTCTTTAAGAGAAGTATTATAAAAACTGTATTAAAAGGTATGTACCTGCATGTCAATTTTACCTTTTAATTTTTCTCCCTTAGATCATCCAAATGTTCCCACCTCTTGTATTTTCCCTTGTATAAAGCATTTATTTCAGCAGTCTTCTCTGTGACTTTTCTTTCAGTCCCAAGCATTTCTAGCAGAACTCAGCACAGTGTGACTCACATGTGACACCCTGCTCATCCCAAGGAAGGGATGGAGACTCTGGCCAGGTTGCTTTGTTTCCAAGGAGGGGTGTAAAGTCATCACTCAAATCAACTCCCCTCCCTCTCCTGTGTTGCCCAAGGTGTTCATGTTTTTATGAAAGAGCCAGCTCACTCAGTCTCTATTTTCAGTTTTGTGCTAGCAGGCCCTAAGAATTAATATTAAAGATGGAGGTGAAAGGACATCCATCAAGGTAAAGGTCTGCACAGACAAGACAGAGTTTTGGCTTTAAATGGAGTTTACTAACCACTATTACCACTAGTCCCCACCATAGGGACTGCAGACATGGATTTTTTGAGCAGTGCACATTGTCACAAGAACCCTAAACATGATCCTTTTTCTATTTGCTTGTTTTTGAATCACTTCAAATTTTTTATCTTAAGCAAGCATCAGATGCATTTTACTAACTTGTTCCCCCTTCAGTGTTGAATCCTGTATGCAGAGGAATATAATGGCAGAGGGAAAACCAAGCATGATGTCTGGAAAGACTGCTTGAAAACCTCTGCAGAGCAGAGTGAGGTTTAGGTGAAGTATCTAAGAGAATGTAACCTCCTTCAGGATTACAAAGGACATTTTCATCCAGAAAGTTTGGCACCAGTTGTCTGCAAGCTAATTCTGATTCTAGAAGTGACCTGGCCCTCACAGCATGACTGCCTTGGTTCACTATCCTTCCTAACCAGCAGTAAGTTTTATTTGCATTAAATGTCTCCTTGCTCCCTTGGCAATACCCTTCTCCATCATTCAGTGTAAGGGCATTTTTATATGATACTGCATTGTACTATACAAATATAACCTTTAAATTTAATTTAATTTTTAAAAATAAGTTTAGCTGCTTAATAATTGTCAAAATGACATTTAGGTTTTGCTTTTTGTTTTGAGATATAAATACTTGTTTCAATTCCATACTCTAATAAGAAATAGATTATTTTAATGGGCTTAAACACATCATTAAAATATTTCACAGGCTACCACTGTATCCCCATTTTTCTTTAAGCTATTAATTCCAGGAGTGTTCCAGCACTCCTTCCTTTGGCAAGAAACTGACTTGCATAAGCTGTTAGATCAGCTTTTCACTGATTTTGAACTCAGTCATTTTATGCTTCCTTTCCTTCTTCAGAAAGGAAGAGCTGAGTAAAAGAGTTTTTAGTTGAGAAATATTTCTTCTCTGTCAGGAGTTTGGCTGTCCATTAACTTCAGCAAGAATTGAGATTCTTAGCACTGGGCAGGATTGGCTTGCTCCTGTCACCTTATCCAGGTTCCAAGGATCTGTGCTGCTGCAGTGTCATTCCCACTTGTCCTCTGTTTCTCACCCTGTGCTTTTCTGACTCTTTTCTTTAAGTGAAGGCACTGGTTTTCTTGGAAGGAGTTGCAAAATCTACCCCTCCCTCTGCCACAAATAAGATGCAATACAGGTAATTTCTCAGAAGTGTGTGCTTTCTTTTTAGTGGGCATGCAAAGTGCTGCTAATCATTAGTGGGTGTTTAAGGTAAATGAAAGCCAAGCTGATGAGTGAGTGATGCCTGGAAGGTAAATCCATTTATTCTTTCAGTTGCTTGCAGCAACTCCTTCCTTTCTTTTCTTGCATGGAGTACTAGGGAAACAAGGAAAATATTTATTAAAATTATAATACCACAATAGTGTATGACATTTTTTTCCATGTTGGGATTAATTCTAAAGCAGCACATTACACTGGAAAATGCAGTCCTTTTCAACAGGCACTGCAGCAAAGCAAACCTTGAAGTGCTCTTGAAAGCTCTCAGTGGTTCCTCTTGTGGGACGTGTTGAACACAGCGATTCTGATAAGTGACTCATGTTGCTCAGTCTCACAGACAGCAAACCGAAATGCACAGCTGGTTCTTTGGGGTTTTGTAACACTTCTGTTCACCTTGGTGGAGCCTGGTTCCAGATGGGAAATTTAAATTCTTTGACAGAGCACACCTGAAGGCCCTGTGTGCCTGAAGCCAGGCTGAGTTGTGGGTCCAGATTCTCAGGGGACAGTTGTCTTATGTTTTCATTTTCAGGAGGTTTTAGTCTTAAGGAGAGCTTGATTCCAGGCTTCAGACAACCTTTACAAGGATACAACCCATGAGACAGGAGGCTAAATTTGGATTTGATCCTCTGTCAGCCAATAGCTCATTGTTGATGGGTGTGAACACAGTCTGCTGGAGGTAACCCTGTTTCAAAAAGTCCCTACACTAATGGTCAGTAGGAGCTGTGAAGGAAGAAGAAGGGAAACACAGCTCAAGGTCCATTACTTACAACGTTGTCCTGAGCCTGCATTGCTGGCACCATTCAGGACAGGCTCCTGCAGTTAGTGGTTCTTGGCTCTAGCCCAGTGGGACTGTTCCTGTGTGCTTCCTTGGGCAAATGATTCAACTTCTGTGCACCTTCACTTCCAGATATAGAAAATGGGATAATGCCTCATCTTAACTCTGTCCATATGACAGGTAAATCAGGGTAGACATCTAAAAATATTCAGGCATCTGAAGATGCAAACTATCACTCAATAAGGTTTTCAAAATACCACAGGTATCTGACTTCCTCTGGAGTGAATCACAGTGAATCACCTCAAGCACTTGCTACTCATACAGGGCTCAGCTCCCAAAGGCTGTGTGAAAGGAATTTGCACAAAGCTTTGACTCTTCTTGCAAACATGAATATAATTTTTTTTGTTTCATTTTTCTTAAAAAATGACACTACTCTTGTTTAAGTTTTTCACTGAAATGAAGATTTACATGCAGAAGCTCAAATAACACCCTTTTTTCACCTGCCTACTGTTGCTCCATACAGCTACCTGACTTTTCAAGGGGTTTAAAGATTAAAATATACATTAATTTGCAACTCTCTTTCTTTTGTCAAGTCTTGGTCACAAATGCAGCTTTAAAAAGGCATTTGGTTGATATGATTCAGAACATATTTTACAAAACCACTTGGCTCTGTGGAGAGACTTGATTTCTTTGTCAGTGAGTGTGATTGACAACCAAAGCCCACATAATCTAAAAGGAGATTCAGAGACAGGATGTGACAGTCCATCACGACAGACCTGGGGAGTGAGCAAAGCCCTGTGCAGGGATCCTGCAGGGGTTTAGCAGTGGGGCAGGAATTTGTTCAGGGGATGAAGCATGTGATGAGTGTGCCAGGCAATGTGCTGAGGGTGGCACATGGGACAGGCTGCCTGTGAATCCCCTGCTGCCAGAGCATCTGTCCCTGAGCTGTGCCTGCCCCCAGAGCCAGCCTGGCTGCGGTGCCTGTCCCCTGCCCGGGGACACCAGGCACAGCTGCCTGGAGGCCCTGCTGCTGGGAGTGAGGGGGAGGACAGGGATTAATCTTGTGATCATGTGTGGGACTCAGTGGGTCTGGCACTGTGGGAAGATAGTTTGTAGGGATAGTGCAGAAGGCAATTTTGCTCAATGAATTACAGCTGTACTGATTGCTGAGCAGTGGAGACAGCCTTGCCTGTGCAATGAGGATGGGGTTATAAAAGACTGAGGCAGCTAGTTGAGAGTGAGTTGGAGCTGGGGCTTGAGGCTGAGTGGCTGCTGCAGTTTGGGATGGAGTCTGCTGGTCGTGTTTTGAGGATGAAGGGATATGTGGTCGTGCTAAGGACAGAGAAGTTTAGGTGGCTGGTAAGGGACAGGTTGGATTTAGCCAGTTGTGCAGAAGGAAGAAAGAAACTTGTGGGGAGGAGGAGTCAGTGCTGTGTGGAGCTGCCTGAGAGAAGTCCCCTGAGAGGGCACGAAAAGTTTTTAATAAGGGACTGGTGATGGTGCCAGTTGTGTCCATCTTGACCTAATTTCTACATGGCACTGCCTTGAGCAGATGTTTTTGGCCACTGCTCTAGTAAGGCTGAGCTGGGAAACAGCACCAAGTTTTGGCTCAGCAAGTCTCTCCAAGCTGTGCTTGTGAGTGTGGTCAAGTGCTGTGGAAGTGTTAAATCTTTGCTGCAGCCTTCATGTGGGACAGCTGCTCAGAAACCTGTGTGAATCATGTTACCAGTACTAATTGCTGAATCATGCACATACCAAATCTGTCAGCAAAACAATTTATAGGTAAAAAATTTCAGTACACCTCTTTAAAGTGTTGGCAGGATTTTATCAGGATAAGGATTTGGATCTTGTAACCGTATGAGCTTTCCAAAATATTAATTTAATTGCACAGCCACCTTATCTAACTTGCCCCTAGCTAGTTCTTAAAAATGATTTAAACTTCAAAGACAATAGTAAACCTGCATGCACAAAGACACTTAGAAAAACGATTTCTTTGAAATGTAGCTGATTACACACTAGTGTTGACTCCCTGTGCTTTCCTTGCACATTAGCTCTTCTGTGGGCATGGAGTGTTCTTGTAATTTGTCAACTGCTACCATCATTTAGGATCAGTTAATCTTTCTCACATTAATTAAAATTAAAACTGTAATTAAATAACAAAAAAGCCCCTCACTATGACTCAGTCTCAGAGTGTGCATCTGGCCCTTATTTGAGATGGATTTTGGCGGGGGGGGAGTGAAGTTATGTCAGAAATTTCCGGGATGTTTTTCTTTAATTACCTCATAAAGGCACTCTGTTGAAATGGTAATGGCTGGAAAATAAAAGAGAGAGATCTTTTATTGAGGTGGGAAGGACTGTGGCAAATCCTTCTACTTACATTGCATTTTGATCCCAGATTGCAGTAGAGGACTAAGAGATCAGGAATAGAAGCTGCAAAATAAATATTATTTTAAAATATCTTTTAATATTTAGCCTTGTAACGTCTCAGTGAACTTTACTTTGAAATTACTCTTACTGCCCCATATTAACACAAAAATGGAACATGAGTGCTAAAGAAGCAGATTTACCCTTGCAAGTGGCTACTACTGTATTTAATAGCTATACATGTATGTATTTAAAGGATTAGGGTATGGTTTCTGAGTATATTTGGGAAGGAAAGAAGAGCTCTGTGCATAAGCTTTATCATATTGCACAAAATCTGCCGTCACTAATACAATCTTACCCCTTTTGTGTTGTTTTAGGGAGTACATGAAACAGAGAGGGTAGGATACTTCAATTTGTCTCTTGATGGAGAGAATGTACATGTTATAGTTAAAGCTTTTTAACAATTAAACTGTACTGATTGTAAAGTCAATACTTATTTCCTCATAACTCCCCATCTAGATTTCATGAGAACTGTTAAAAACATTTGTTGAACAGCTGTCTTGAGAAGGAAGAGTGCACTAGTGAAATGTATTTCTTAAATGGACGCAGATTTTGGTGGATTGCTGTTTGGAGTTCCTTAAAAAAAAGATTTCAGAGTGAAAAAATGTTCACTTCTAAATACATTTAATTTTCTACAAAGAGCAGTTCAAAATTATATTTGTTGAGCAGAAAATTTGGAGTTACACAAAGTAATTTTTTGAAGTTGGGAAGCATGTGTGATAACTGCTGGCTTTAGAGCTGAATTTAGTTTAAAAGAAAAAAGATGATCTCTTCCATGGCAGACATTCCCTTTTTATTAGCTCAAGATCATTGTTTCTATGATGGTAGATGGCAAAAGAGTAATATATTTGTATACTTTTTGTTTTTTCCTATATTCAAGTGAAAAACACATCTTAGGAGACTCTGATGTCACTGTGAAGTCATAGTCACTCTACCACATTTGGGTCATCCAACCCCTTTGGGCTGGAAATGAGTTGACAGATTATCTAATCCAGCTCCTCATCTTTCACTGGACCAGACTGCTCTGGGCCCCATTCACCCTGCCCTTGAACACTTCCAAGGATGTGGCACCCACAGCTCCTCTGGGCAACCTGTGCCAGTGTCTCACCACCCTCACAGTGAAGAATCTCTTTCTAATATCTTATCTAAACCTGCCCCCCTCGAGTTTAAAACCATTGTCCCTTCTGTCACTCCAGGCCTTGCTAAAACATCCCTGTCCAGCTCTCTTATAAGTCCCCTTTTCTATACTGAAAGCCACAGAGGTCATCCTGGAGCCTTCCCTTCTCCAGGCTCTCTGAGCCCCAGCTCTCTCAGCCTGTCCTCATGGGAGAGGTGCTCCAGCCCTTGGATCATCTTCATGACCTGTGGATACTGGTGAGGATTCAGGGGAAGATGCAGCTTGCATTTTCCCAAATGACTTAAAGAAAACAGAAGTGATGGAATCCATAACAGAGAAAGGCTCCTGGTGCTGATCACAGAGCAGTGTGTGAGCTACGTGATGTCTTAGTAAAAGCATGTTTTCAAGAGGTGTTGCCTTTCTTAGACCAATGAGCTTTTTCTATTCTGTGTTGCATGATCTATCCTATAAAAGTGCAGTTGCTTCATAATAAGGGGCTTCTTTTCTGCCTCAAGAAGTGTGTGTGTGTTGCTATATTGTTCACCGTTCCTAGTCTGATAGTGACAATGACCCTTCTGTGGAATTTTGTGAAGACTAAAGGAAAGAAATGTATGTCCTGTGCTTTATCTGGACCCCTCTTCTCATGCACGTAAATCTCAAGAATTAGAGAAGGGGAAGACCAAAGAAACACTTTGAAGTGGTAGCAGACAGAGGGAGTTGTACAAGCACAGTCAGGACTGCTATGAGTCTGCTGAATGTGATCTGTTAAAATTTATTTTGCTGCTTTTCCATTGAAAACAGTGAAGACAGTAAATTGCAAGGCTGAATTTGTTCTGATTTGTCAGATGTAGCCATTTCCCCACCATTTCCAGGAAGCAGAAATGACTACAGTTGGACAGGATCCAAAAGCAAAGAAGGGGATTTTGGTAGTATTACAAAGCACTTCTTCAGAATGTGCTTTGCAGGAGAATTATTTAAAGAATTGGGATTTCTGTTTTCAATCATAAAAACCTTAAGAAGCTATTAGAAAATGCAGAACTGTATATGTCAGTTTCAGAGGCATTGTGGCTAATTCATGTATATGGGAAAAGGTGAGGTGCTTTATCCTTGCAATCTGTATTTTTCTGATGGGCCAGTCCTTTCTGCAGGTTCCGACCTCAAATTCAGCAAGTTACTTAATAACCTGAAGATTCCTGGTGGCAGGAGCAAGAGTTAAGCAGAAACATGCCAGAGGATTTGGATCCTTGTGACACCATGGTGGCTTGAGAGGTCTGTGCTTCTGGAAAGGGAGCAGCAGGTGGGTCATGATATGTCCTCACTGTGTGGTTGAGGGTCACGTTGAGAAACCTGGATGGCACTGAAGTGAACAGCTACATCCAAATCATGCAGGACAGTGTTACACAGAGATACCAGCCCATTCAAAACACAGCCTCCATCTGAAAAGGCATCTATCCTCTCCACAAGGTTGATTAGTTCAAGTGTTGCTGTCTGATTAGAAACAGTGAATAATGCAGCAACACATACATGACTTCTTCCAAGCAGCAGGAAGAAGTGATTTATTGAAAAGCCATGGCATTTCTATAAGATTGATTGTAAAAAACAAAATAAAAGAGACTCATTGGTTCGAGAAGGCAACACCTCTTTGAAAACATGCTTTCTGCAAAACATTGAGACACTCATATGGCTCGGTGATCAACACCAGGTGTTTATCTGTGTTATTCATTTTTCGTTTTCTTGTTTGTCTCTGAGAAAGGTCCCCAGCCTGAGAAAAATCTGAGCAAGCCCACAGCCTGAGAAAAATCTGAGTTGGATTTTTCCATGAGCCTTCAGCAGTGTCCACACTCAAGCACAACACAGGGGCAACCTACACCACCAGGGCTATCTCTGTTTATGTTAATTTGAGCCAAAGCTATCTCTTATGCCTTATTATAGCATGTAGATATATACTTTGATTTTTTGTGTATATATATGATAACATTCATTAAAACCACCCATGTCTGTCTCCTGGTAAAATTGAGCAGTTTCACATTTCAGAATGAAAATCAGAATTCTGGATGAAAGGAAGCCAGGGTAGGGACTTTCTAATAAGAAGCCTGTGCAGTCTGTGGACTGCTATTGACTCTTTTAAGTTTTTCTAGGTATATTTTCAGGTTTTTGAATCTTTGGCTCTCAAAATCCATGAAGCAGCTGGCTGATGTTTTATTTTTTCAGTGTGTATCTGTGCTGACCAGCTTTGCAGCTAGATCAAATGTTTGCTAAAATCTCATCTGTGTACTGGAAAATGCCTCTTCTGAGAATTCTTCAAAACACATAGTCCATGGGACTATCTTCTTTCTAAATTTGAATATGAAACAGAAAAAGAGAATGGTAATTTTACAAGTCTATGCAGTATCTTTACAAACAATAGTTCTAAGTTTCTCTCAATGAACAATTAATAGCAGTGGATTTCAGAAATATATTCTACAGTGATATAAACTAACATTTCAGTAGACATGAAAAAGAAAACTTTTTCTCAATGGAAGAGTTCTGTAAGAAATAAAATAGTGTTTCTCTCTATAAAAAGCTTCAATTAAGACCTCTTACATTTGATACTCTCAAATATTTGCATCAAATTTCTACCAGAGCTCTGCTCTAAGTTTATTTGGATAACTTGTTAAATTTGCCTGTTGATGGCTATGCTATGGCTGGCTATCACTCATCTGGCTGACTGAGCTGCCTTATTTTTGGACAGGGAAATGTGTGGAAACCCTGAGGTAGGGAGAGGACAGTTTGAGTGAGATTAAAAGATTAGATATCTGCATTTCAGACTAGTGCATCTTATGAAGACCCTTGAGAAGCAGTGGATACTCTGTGTGATTCACATTAATCAGAGTAAATGAGATTGTGGTCTAGAAACACTTCAGATTGTGTAGATAGACATCTGCATTTGATAAATACCAACCTTGGCAATCATGACAAGCAAAGTCATAGTAAGACTTGGTTTGGTCCCATTTTCCCTATGACATGAAGCAGAAGGAGGGCCTATACAGGAAAAGGTATATTCTGTCTTTAGATCTGTATTTGGAGAGTGTGTGCTTGGAAGGTGTCCGATATTAAATACACAGATTACAAAAGAAAGCAATGCATGAGGTTAATGCTTCCAGGGTTGGAATTTCCATGAAGGTTTGGGATGAGGCTACTGATGCTTCCTGCTTTGCCCCAGGCTAACACCTCAGTTTGGGAGTTGATGGGATTTGCAGAAGTGCAAAAGGCCCAGTGTAGCTGATTAACTTTTGCTTTCTGGTTCTTTTTTATTCTAGAACTGTGAAATATCCAATATCTTTATCAGCCCTCTCACCCTTAGTCCTGAGTGCAGTCAAGCACCTGTGTGAGCCCAATCCGAGGGGAGGCTGCCCTTGCAAATGCCTGGCTAAGGCAGGTGCAGGGAAAGGGAAACTTGCCTGTAAAAGCTTCCACTGTCGGTGGGGGAAGACTGGGGGAGCTGCTTTGGCACTCAGGGCACAGAAATGGTTGCCTGCTTGCCACTGCATGTTCCTTCTTGCCCCAGATCCAGAGCATTTGGCTCCTGGGCTGAGAAGTGTGTAGAATTCTTCCATTGGTTACTCTGTCCCAAAACTCCTAATGGAATAATTTTGAGACCAGTTTTTTTTTTTCTTTAAAGAAAATAACAAAGTTTTCTCCAGTTTCTTGGAAAAACAGGAGATGATTTCATCTGATGGTAATTGCTGAATTCATTTTTAAGGTGGGAGAGTGTCAAAAGCTGTAATCTTGCCCGCCTCCTTTAATAGATAACATCCTGATTGTAGTGGCTCTCAAAAATTAACAAGTATTCAAATAACCCTAACTAGAAAGGATGAGAGTCCACTATTATCCAGACTGCATGACTCATTAAAGTGAAGGGTGAAGAGCACAGCAGAGTGGCATTAATCACTCAGTTCTGCTACAGGAAGAAAAGCATTTGTGTGATGTTTTATTTACAACATACCATATGAAGAATTAGCTGATTGCCATCATCATCATCCCTAGAGTCTTTGTGAGACTAAGGAACATCCCACTTATAAATAATTTTGTGAGGCTATTTAGTTCAATTTCATTTTAGACTTTGCATTTTGCTTGACAATAATACACAAAAAACACTCTTTTTATGAAAAAGAAAAGCTTAATTTTCTATTTAATGACTTCTTTTCTCTTGGATTTTAGAATATGACAAAAACTCACATAAGTCTGAAAATATGATTTCATGACTAGATTTTGTAAAACCAAGAGAGTAAAAACCCCCAAACTAATGACAAGGCTGAAGGCATCTTTTTTAGAGTAAGTTTTTTGGATGAGTTATCTTGAAGGTGCTTTCAGGAAAGTCATATGGTATGAGCTGAGCTCTCGTACCAAAGGCAGCTGTACTATTAGAAAACAAATAAAAATGGTTGAAGTAAAACTCTGGATGCTTAGACTCCCTGAAGAATACCTGGGATCAGAAAAGAAAAAGCAATCTGAATGGAGAAATGGACCAAAAGGGATATCAATGGCATTGTTTCTGACTACAGGTGGTACTGGTGTTTTTGGTGTATAAATGTTATAAATTACCACTAAAGAAAATGTACCTAGTTCAGAATAAAATTACAGGTGAGAGTCACTGTACCTCTACAAGGATCTCAGAGAAGATGGTTAGAGCCCTGGACTGTGTTGGGCAAAGGTTCATGTTGCACAGCACTGTTCCTAAGCAGGGCAGCAGACAGAGAAAATCTCAGATGTGGTTGATACTACAAAATCCAAACACAGAAGAAAAGAGACTTGGTGCATGAAGAAGTGACAAATTCCAAGTTGATGGTACAAAAAACAACATATGGAGCTTCATATGCTATGGCAAACACCATAAACTGTAGAATGGGCTGGCATTTGAAAAGATTTAATATGCTTTGATTATTGTTGTTTTTGACTGGGGAGCTGTTGCAGAGCTTCTGCTGGGAGCCAGCTGAATGCTGTGTGGATCAGGATACACTCAGCAGTGCAGAGCAGCCAGACCCAAAGCCCTTGTGCAGCAGACCTCTGCCAGACTCCCTGCCTTGGAGTGGCTGCTGGATTTCCTGGGCACAGAAGGATTCCCAGTCTGAAATTGCTGTGTCCTGACTGGAGGGTGTTCAGATTTGTCCATACACCACTATTCTCACCTTCTATAAATCACTCCAAAGAGCTGTTTTAAGATCAGACAGAGGATTCCTGTTAATGTGGTCCATGGGGTTTCTTTTGGTGTTGTCAACAAGCTTTTCAATTATTGTCAATTCAGGTAGAGAGAGCCTGTGATATCAACAAAATTTTTTTATTACAGTTTTGATGACAGTCATGGCCTTTTAGCTTCTAATGTGCTGCTTTGATTTAAAATTAACTCTCAAATATTTCTGAATTTCCTGAAGTAAAAAAATGCTCTTGGTTTTTACAGAGTCTTCAAAATTTGCAATACTACAGCACATGGTAAACATACAATTCATCCAGTGATATCAATAGGACTGTTCTTATGCTTAGAAATGTACACATCTGCAAGACCTTATTCTATATTGTAATAACTATGGACTAATACAAGTGTGAGCTGGGGCTGATTTCACTACTAAGCTGGAAATATTTTACTTAGAGTGGTCAGGTTCAGAAATTAATAAAAAATTCACTCATCTTTCCTGGGTCAGTTAACCAGTATGAACCCAGGCTTTGTGTTAGAACTTAATAGCATTTTCCTCCTTATGAAGGATATATTTGAAAAAATAAATCAATGCTAATACCTTCCCTTGTAAAGTACTAATTGTCAGGATGAGCTAAACACATTCAGCCAGTTGTGATTAGTTTTTGCTTTCTGACCCACAGGAGATAATCACCATCTGTCTTCACAATCACTTCCTACCTTTGCTGTCTGCAACTTTTTCTGTCATGTCTGACTACTTAGCAGGCAATTTAAACTCAGAAACTTCTGTATTTGTTTACCTTTGCAAAATGCTTCTGTTTTTTCAGACCTGTACAAGTATTTGTGTGCCTGAAAGCTTGTTTGTTTTCTCAGTGATGTAAATTGGCCTAATAGATTGCCTGTCTTTGCAAATTGGGTCTTTTCAGCAAGAGAGCCTCTTTAACCAATTCACCTGAACTGATCTGAGTTTTATAAATGTCTTCCAAACGTATATATTTTTAAAAGAAAAAAATCAATATGAATTCTATATGATCATGATAAGGTATCTTTTTTTCCTTATCATACTGGCTTATTGAAGCTCAGAAGTACATGTGCACAATGCAGCTTATCTTACTTTACAGTAAGCTTCTCTGGCACATTTTCTCCATTGCATTTTAAATTGCAATATTCCACCTCTTTCAAGGTCTGTGAAATAAATCACATATCAAGAAGTCAAGTGTTTGCGTCTCCTCCATATACACAGTCTGTGAGAGCACTCCCTATAGGAGTGCTTTTTACCTTGTTATGGGGAAGCATTTATATTTTCCCTTATTTATTGACAGTACAAACAGGTCTTAGGTAATGAAAACAAGTGCAGTGAGAAATAATGTGAGCAAAAGGTACCCAAAAGATTTACATAAACTGCCACCTGAGCTTCTGTAACCTGCTGTGGGTAATAGAAATACCTGTCATTTCAGCTGTTAACATATCTTGGCAGTTCCACTGAGTTGCCCTTTGGGTGCTCCATTTGCTGCAGTGCTTTGACTGGTCTTGCCTTACTACCTTTCACAGGCAAAGTTAATGGCTCTGATCATTCCTTTCTACTCACTTCACATATTCATTCTGACTCAACTTTTTCTCTGAGTCACAGTCTGTTTCTATTCCCGTGGCCACGAGTGAAGCGCGCTGGGCGAATGCGGAGTGGCGCGGGCATCGCGCTGCGCTGTTTGCACTGTGTGAGCAACAGCCCCTCACTCCCTGCACATGTGCAGTGACTCGAGAGCAGCTTCATTTCCTGCCTTCTCCCACCTAGTCAATCACTTCTACAGTGCAGGGGATAAACCTGTTCTGGTGTCAGAATGGAACTGCCTCAACAGAACAGGATTACATCTTCAGGCAACTTTGAAAGAATTATCAAGAAAAAGAGGAAAAAAAAGTTTAGGAGGTCTGATGGGTTTGCTATGCCTTTGTTAAATCAAGATCAGTAGCTGACCTATAGGTGTTGCAACTGCTTCAACTATTGGGGCTTTCTGGAGGAAAGCAAAATCTACTGTGTAGATTCTCCTCATGGACCTGATTTATTATGCGCTATGTAAAATGCAAAATTGCAGGGAAATTTTGAGCAGACTGTGTGAAACTCCTGACATATCTCCAAAATCCACAAAACAAACAGAAGCTATTAGCAGAAGGAATATCCTTTTCTATACTAACACCTGTGAACAAAGGCAGGCAGGAAAGAGAAGAGATCTACAAAATAATCATGGCATTATCTATTACTTTAAACAGGACATTAAGGTAACAAATTGGCTGGGTGTTGTTGTTTGGTTTGGTTATTTTTTAAATTCTGGAACATTGTTACATATAAATGTAGATTTCAAGAAATAAAGATTTCAATTTATCAGAATACTCTACTAACCCTACTTTTATACATAGATCATTATTTGACAAATTTGACCTCTTAGATACCTTCTAAGAGCTCATGGGCTGAGTGATTACTATAGAACCGCAGAGTTAAATCTTCCAGAAGCTGTTACTGCCTATCCAGAAATGTGGCAACAGCTCTAGTTCAGTTGCTTGATGGTTAAAGAATATTCGTAATACGTGCTGTGAAATCTACAATGTCAATACTTATGAGTTAACTTCATTACATGCAGTAACTCAGGTTCTCACCAGCCAAGACATCCAGGTATAACAAAGAAATCCTGACGTGCATAGATGATCTGATGTTCAGCCTGCCTGGAAAATGACATAGTCTGTGTGTCAGAAACTTCTGATGGACAGGAAAGTAAATCTTAAAATGCAGTTTTAAATACCCAGTTAGTCAGAATTAGAGGAAAATCTGGAGCTGTGAGTCGTAAGCGCAGAAGTTTTATTATTTCAATGTTTTTGCTCTGCACTGTGTTGCCAGGGACAAATACATCATGTGTTCTGAAGAGGCTTCCCTGTAATCACTGCAGCATCATACTGAGCACAGACTCCAAAAGCCTTGCTCACAGGAGGAATGAGTCCATTTGGAAACGTTGGAGATGACACATCTGGTAAATAGGTATGATGCTCTGGTTTTACAGCTCCAAGTGGGTGGGTCACTGGGTGTCACTCTTGGGTATGGTGATGGAGGCAAGGAGGGAAGGCTGAAAAGAGCCTGATTGGGCCAGGGGGAAACCTCATTTCTTCACTGTAACATTGAAAAAGTGATATCACAAAGCAAATATTATAGTAAAACATGATTTTGGCTTGCTTATTTCCATCCTCCCTTGTTTTACTGCAAAACACTTGTTTTCTGGAAATTTTGGAAGTTTGATTTATTTGTTCGGGGTGTTTTTGTTTGGTTTAATGTTTTTTTTTTCTTTAGCCACCACAGCTGTTATTAACAGTAATTAACATCCACTGCAGTAGAGTATTTTGTCTTGCTCAAAATTATTACTAAGAAAGAAATGATCAGATTTTTAAAAAAAAATTAATCTTCAGTTTTGTTTAATTCTTCATCTTCAGCCCCTTTAAATTTGCCATTTGCTGGACTTATTCTCTTTACAACAGCAGCACAATCTTTTCACACAGAAATTTTTGTCTTCAGACTGCTGTTATTTTAAGGTGGCCATACACTAATAACTGACAGCAGCTTGGTTTTTCAGGAAATATTTTAAAAACAGGCATCAGTGAACATAGATGCAATTAGTATTTCAGTACAGCAAGCACCTACTACCCTTCTGAGTAATTTTCTGGATTATCTGAACAACATTGAGATCAAAGTTTAAAACTTGTTGGCTTTTCATGCAGGATATTACATTTTGTAGGAGAATATGATATGAGTTGCTTATGCTGGTAACTAAAGACATATGAAGCACTTGGATACTCCAATTACCTTCTGACTCATTGAAATTTGTATATTCTCTGTGGACGTCTTAAACACTCCAGTAAAAAAAACAGAGGTTATAGATATCTGGGTAATTGAACTGAACTCAAATACTTCATCTGGTTTCAGTAACATTTCTTGTACTTCTTACTCTGGAGTTCTAATTTCTTGTTGTGAAATCATCTTGCTGGAAAAAAAGATCAAAACCAAACCACCACCAACAAAACTGCACAATACCCAAAACCAACTGTGAGAACCAGATTAAACAAATTCCCCAAATTGTGTTTTTTGCTATGTATTGAAGTTGGTATTTGGGTGCACAGAGCAAAACTAACTGGAGGGAGATGCCAGTGCATCACCTCACACCCTTTCCTGGCAAACCCCAGGGACCTCTGGTGTTGGCACTTGCTCTTCCACCCACAGTCCTGGTGACACTGGTCTGTGGCCACTGTCCATGTCACTGGCCCAAGGCCTCTCCCTGTGCACCCTCCTGAGCCCCAGGGCTGCTCCTGGGAGCTGCCAGTGCTCAGCTGTGGGGAGCTTCCATCTCTGCTGCCTGGCATGAAGCTTTCCATCCCACCAGGGCTGCTTGCTTACACATCCCTTTCAGGAGGCAGGTGCAAGAGGCTGGCAGTCTCTCTGGGGGGTATTTATATAATATTTAGTGGGGTGTTTACAGTCCTGCAATCTTTTTTGGGGCTCTGGAGTACAGGGATCTTCACACAGTAAGTGTGAGCTAATGCTCTGTGCTGCATGTGGAGTGAAACCTGTCTCCAGGCAGAAGCTCTGCTGGAGCTCTGGTAGTGGGTAATGAGCTGTCTCCCAACATTACCAGGGTATTGGTAATTTCTCCCTGTTTCAATGTTTTCTTTAATGTTTGGTAGCATTAAATAGAGTGCAGAAGACACTTAAGTGGTGCCAGGGACTTTGCACAGGAGCCTCATAGCCAGTTCCAAATCAATCACAGCTCTTTGCTCAGCAGTGATGATGGAGTTACAGTGACTGCATGGGCTGTAAATCTAAACCCCAGTGTCCTCTTACTGCAGATCCAATATCTTTATTCTTTCTGGCTTGAAGATGAAACTTCATGTGGAGAAATTCGCTAACAAATTCACCACTTTAAAAGGACATAAGCAATGCTTTTTGCTATAAACATGTTGTTAAGCTGTGACATCAGTATTTGGGAGGATAGCAATTATAGAAGGATTCAGTGAGAAGTGATCTCAGTCAATGGACAACAACTCAGAAAATCAGAAATTTCTTGTCTAAGACAAAACTTAACTTGAATCTTTATAAAGTTTATAAAGATACAGAAAGGCTGCCAGTGGCAGAAATTGTACATTGAAACAAAGAAAACCTGTGGAACTCTTCTCAAAAATGTTTGTTGTAGCACTGAAATTCCTTAGCACGCTGGGGAGTACTAGGGAAGATTCCTGGACATAGCTCAAGTCTTTGCAGTTAGATACTATCAGTCATCAAAGAAAAACAGCTGCTTGGAAGGAGCAGAATGACATTTTGATTGAAAATCAAAATTACAGTAGAAGCCTGCATGGCTTCCAGCCCCCTTTGCTCAGCATTCACTGAGGCCATGCTTTTAAATATATGCTGCTTTAGAAACTCCTGACAGAGCATAAGGTACATTACAGCTTTTCTGCTCAAATGAACCACTTGAAAACCACGTTTCATCTCCTGGAAACAGTCATCTCACACTGTCATTGCCTACATTTGGCAATAGGTTTTGAAAGATGCTCTCTGACTATCCTGCTATGTGGGTTCCTAAAACTCAGAACATGTTTGTCACAAGACATCTCTGCCTCAAGGACACAGTGGCTTGCTTCTTGTAATTCTGCTTTTATTTGTTACATTCTTACCACTTCCAAAAAACCATTATTCAAGGGAAGAGAGAATTAATTAGCCTTGGAATTAATTTATGTATAAACATGTTCTTGAAAGCTCTTGAATTTCTGAGTGTAGTAACTGACAGGAAAATAAACAGAAGGAAGAAATCAGAGACCTGCCATAGTGCATCTCTGATTTCAGTTGTAATCTCCTTATTTGAGAGAGCATGTGAGAGATGCATGATTTACAAATAGTACCCTTATAAACCTGACCAGTCCTTTGGGCTATGGCTCCTGATTGTACAGCTCAAGTATTCCAGTGGAACATTTGTATTCCAGGTCCACTGCTTCTTTCAAAAATTCTTCTAAATTCTTCTTCCCATTTCACTTCACTTCTGCCCATCTCACCTAAGACAGCAGCAGTCACATCATATATGCATGTATTCCTGGACTGTTTCCTCTACTACACTCTTTCTTTCATGGCACACATTCAGCCTCAGGAGATTTGCTTTCATTGCTTCTGTATTTTGAACAGTTTGAAAGAAGTGATAGCTGAAAGAAGGGTCAACAAGTTAGCTTTAAAATAATAAATAGACTGGTCGCTGGCATGCCTGAGCAGTTTTGGGGCATATTTTATATCTTCCTTCTCACTGGTGCTTCTTAATTTCAGACTTAAAGAAGCTTGAAAGGACCTCTAGTATTAATGAAGATCATATAGAGAATGTATTTGGCAAAAACACAGTGTGATCATGCTGCATCTGTTTTCTGAAGTAGAAACTAAGGTCAGAATTTTAATAAACAGTATATGAATATTTTTGCATCTACAGAATAGCACATGTCAGTGCAAGTGTATCAAAATTATTGCTACTGCCTACGCTGTGTCAGACTGCATGGTGTTCTCTCTGTTAGGCTGGTAAGGACCATGGAAAGCAACTGCCAGCCAACACAGAAACTTAAGAATTGCCTCCTAATCTTGATGATGATGTAGGCTTGGTAAACAATAATTGGCTCTGTGTATGCTGGAGTAGGAATAAAGAAGAAATCAATACCAAAGTATATTAAATAATTCAGCAGTAGGTAATATTTGTCAGTTAATATTTGGTTTCAACGACAGGAACTTTCACAGTAAAATGTGTTTTTCAAAGGAGGAAGAGAGGTATCAACCAGATAGTCATGAGAAGGAAGAGTACTGAACTGGAAGAGAAAGCAGTTTGGATGGAATGGTGTGAGTTGAGGCACTGGCTTTCCTCAATCTGTAGTCTGCAATGTTGGTAGAAATCACATCCTGATGGAAAGCCAGTTTCTCATTAAGCAAAACCTTTTAAAAAGTGCAGCAAAGAACCACTGCCCACTCTGGAGATGCTTTTGGTGAGTGAGCCCTTATTTTCAGATAAGAACATCACTGCCTACACTCAGTTTACTGCCTGGTTTTGATATTTGAATGTTGAATTAGAGTTGGAAAAAAATGATCCATGGCTATGAAATCACATTAACCTTGGCAATATATTTGAAAGTTGTAAATGAAAATTTTCCTCTGACCAATGCAGAAAAGGCATTGCTCAAAGCATTAGTATTAGACTAAAGTATTAGTATTTTCCAATGAACCTAGCTCAGAACTACACATGTATCTTGCACATGACAATTGAGAATGTTGAATAGTTTCACTTCTCTAGTAAAAAAAAGAGATAATTCTCCTAGGATAAACTGGAGCTATTTTGTCCAACCAAAAGCATTTCTCAAGGCTGTTGAAAAATGGACAGAGGAGGATCATTGCTTTGCCTCAATTACATGCAACAGAGAAATGAGTTCCTGAAGTGAAGTCTCCAGGGTAATTGTCTAGAAATCAGCTGTCAGACTCTTAAGACTTAGTTTATAAGAGCCTGTCCCTACAATGAGAAAGAATTCTGTCTTACTCTGATCATCTGATCAGTTACCAGCAGAGCTCAGGATAAATTCAGCAGTCTTGATGGGATTTGTACTAATGACAAGTATGAAAGAAGTATGCTATATTCCAAATATTTTGATTTTTCTTTGAGTTGATAAGGGACCCATCAAGAGTTATTTCTGTTATTCATTAATGCATTGTTACCCAAACCAAGCTTTCCTATGAATGTTTGTGTATTTTATAACCATGATAGTGCCTATATTCTACCTTCACTACTATCTTGGGACCACAAAAGTGTTATGCCAATGACATAGATCCTTTTTAAAATATAAATCAGCTTTTAGAACACACTAAAAAGCCAGAAGAATGCAAACAGAATTTTCAGCTTGTTGAGTTTTGAAATTCTCTTGGAATTGTACCCTATCACTGACAGGCAGCTGCATTGTGTAGCCATTGTCTGGAAAAGTTTCTCCAAGCTCTGTGCCAAATACAATAGTGGGATTTAATTTTACAGCCAGAAATGCAAATCTCAGTATGTAGACACTCAGATAACAGCAAAGGCAGAGTCCTCAGCCATCTGAGTCACTAATGCTATTTCCAAGAGTATGGAACACATAATTTGAGAAAGTGAACTTGAAGAACTCAGATGAAGAGCACAGGTAACTTCTCTATGTAGGTGGTGAGGATCTATTCAATTCTATCTCCCTGCTGTTGCCTCTGCCTTTGCTCATTAACTTTCCTTTGAAGCTGTTGTGCAGGTGTTTGGAAAGAAGTAGCACTTACTTTCAGGAAAAAATTTCCTTCGTGCCGCTATGGACACTTTGCCTTTCCTCGGGTCCTTTGTGTTTGAAATAAGCAGAAGGGTTGACAAAAACAGAGATACTGTATTTGCTGCTGGGTAATTGCTTGGTTTCCTTAACAATCTGGGAGCCACCTGGATGGACAAATGATTGTGTCCATGCAGGGCTTGGGTTGAGACAAAAGGAAACCTGGGAATGCAGAATGCAGTATATGAGCTAAGGAAATTGGTGCCCTGCTTGTGATGGTAGTAAAAGAGGGCAGAATTTATCATATCTCTCACTTAAAGGAAAAGATTCTGCAGCATCACATTTGAGGGCCAGAAGAAACAACAGAAAAAACGCAGTAAACAAAAGCAGAAAATGTGTTCTCAGCCGTGTCTTACTTGTGCTGCTATGTATATAATTACAGTAAACATGTTGATATGTATTGCAAATAGAACCTTATTACTGTGAAAGGAGACAGTGGGAAAAAATTAGTCAGAGAAGTCTAATACTGAAAAACAGAGTTAAAACTTCTCCTACAGAGTAAATGTAAAGGTATAAGAGTAGATAAATTTTCCATCGTTCTTCAGTAAATGGAGGGAATGCATGTATCAAAAATAATTAAACCAGCCAATATTTCACAGCCACAGTGTCTGAGTTACTCTTCTTTTTCTGTATCCTAATTTCAAAGCAGCAGCATCCTTTCTTTGCCTGCACAACATGCTGCTTCCAGATGGGTGACTTATGTAACTCTGCAAGAGACACCAAGTCGAGGTCTGAGGCAGGCAGAGGAAATACAAAAAGAAACTGAGACCAAGAGAGAAGAGGAGAGGAAGTGTCAGGGTAGCCAAGAACGTAACTGTTGCTACAATCCTCAGCCCCTCATTCCTTTCTGACTCCTATAAGAATGAGCAGGGCTGGGAGACAGGAAAGTTTGATGGATTCCATCAAAGTCACGCATTTGTAACTGCTTAAGTTTCTCTTCTTTCTATGCTAATATCACTGTAACAGTGCAACTCTTCTAGAATATGAGGTACCCTTAAGCCTGTTTCTTATTTTCTGTCATCTTTTTCCTGCTGTTTTGCATCCTTATGATGTACTTTTGTGATGTATGACTCCAGAGTCTCCCTCTGTTTCTATCTCCTTCTCCTTTGCCACTGTTGGAAGATTTCAGTGCAGGGGTGGAAGAATGGAAGTACACTGTTTCAAATTCAACTTCCTACCTTCATTTTTCTCCACTGATCTAGTGATGGTCATTACTGGGAGCTGCCCAGCTTCGGCACCTTTGTTGCCTTCTCCATTCAAGGAGGAAAAAACTTATGCAGCTCAGTGTCAGGTCCATGGTAGCTGACTAAAATACTGCCTGGATACTGACAGAAAAGGAGCAAAACCCTTTCCAAATGATTTGCTCTCATGGTTGTGGTCCTGCATCACTGTTTTTTACAGGATACTTTTTTTCTACAGTACTTTAATGCCTGTGATAAGAAATCAGGGGATGTACAGAGTGACAATTTCCTTCAGTCTCCAGTTCCTTGCTGACACTTTATCAGTTCACAACAAGCAAAACTGGAACTTATCACTTATACTGGGAGAGACAAGAAAATATATTTTCTGCACCTTGAATCTTTCATTGAGCTCTATCCCATCTGTCAATGTCTCTTTGATGTGCAGATACAAGCATTGGAAATTCCCCTGATCTCAAACAATGATAATACTCACTGCCTTAGCCACAGCAGGAGAAGTTCCTCTTTGCTGATACAGGGCAACACACATATAGCTGATTACATGTTGGGACCTCCACAATATTTACAGCATCCATTTACAGCATCTTGGCTTTCCAAGATCTCAGTCTACATGTCTCAGAATCCACACTCAGTGTCTATGACTGTGATAAAACATATGCTTGCTCAAACAAGTTTATCCTATCGATCTGCTCAAGGTCTGCAGACACAGTAGTTTGTGCAACTGCTATACTACAGCATTATTTACCACTGTTTATAGCAAAATACTTGTATTGTCAACACTTACTTTATGTACTTTGTCTAGATTTGCAAGATAATGAATCTTCATGCCAACTAAAATAATCTCTTTGTCTATTTCCTGTGTTCCTGTCAATATAATCATCAACTTTTAATTTCCTTAATATGACACATTTTTTCTGGAACTCCAGTCACATGAAATGGAGTGTATACTCAGAGGTGAGCTGCCAACATTTTTTATAATCTGCCTTTCCAGATAAATGAGAGCTTTGCCTCCCAGAGCAATCAGTTATGTACCACTAGGCTTTGTCCCATCATGTGGCACCATCATCCCTCTCTGCCTCTGACATTAAATATTTTTGCATTTGCAAGTCCCCAAATGGACAGGATGAAATCTTTGTCTCAAACTCCTATATTTATTCTAGAGCAACTTGCCCAGATGAGGACACTCATCACTCATGTAACCAGTTCCTTTCAAATCAGTCTGACACCCAGGAAAACAAGAAGCTTTGGGAGGCTGTCATAGGCTGTGGTCAGCAGTAATAGCAGCTTTATTTATAGTGCTTTTCATCCAGAAGAACTCTGAATGCAATCATGAAGACAAAATTAAGAAAGTACAAAGTAAGGGAAAAACATTGATTGAGTAGTGGAGACGCCAGCCTGTGTCTAAGGAATGAGGGGCAGCACTAATTATAAATGCATTTGTTTTTATTGTCATGTTTTAGAACTTTAAAGGTCATCTAATGTAGTTTTTATGAGATGAATATATTTCTTTCAAAACCTCAGGAACACGTGCAGCTGCTTTTAATTTCAGTGGGAGTTGTAAAAGCTCATTAGCCTCTAGATTTGTCCTTCAAATGTATTTAATTAAATATATAAAGAAGATAACCAGAAAGCCTGAAGTGGCTGAGACACACCAAACCATCTTTCCTGCTCTTTTTTTGCTAGGAATAGTCATGAGTTGGTCAATTATCACTTTGAATTAAACTAATTGCACAACTTCCTGGGTTTAAGTGGGCTGCAGATCGTGTGTCCCACTTTCACATCTCCTGCAATGATCCTTTGCCTACACAGTGGTGGAGCAGAAGCAGCTCTGCTGCAGATATTTCAGTGTTAGCTCAGAACAGACAAACAGTAACAGAATGTTTGTGGCAGCTTCACGATTTCTTTGAACCACCTTTATCCCAGAACATGAAAATAACCCAAATTTTCAGCTGACAGACAAAGTACTAATCCATTCCGTGCCTCACATTTTACAGACATTGCATAATTTTCTGGCACCCAGCCAAAAAAAATTCTCATTTGAAGGAATGCTTTGTGGAATGACAACATCCAGAAGCAGGGCTTGCAGGACTTGAAGTGACCAGCCTCTGTGGAGACCCCAGCCTTGTCCCAGCTAAACATGCTGGGAAATTTGTTATTTTATAGTCATGGAGAACTTAGTAAGCTTTCTGTAATGGAAATGGGACACAGAGTGTCCCTGCCCTAAATAACTCATTTCTGTCTCAATGCCATGAAGGAGGATGGGTATCAAACCAGAATAGAACAAGAAGTTTTTGGGAGGAAGCACACACTAGTTTTGACAAAGTTATGCAGAAACTGAAGAAATATAAAGCCATATTCAGAAGAACATCAGTCACTTAGCAAAGGCCTTGCATAGCAGGAGACAGACAGAAGAAAAAGATTTTTAGAAAAACTGTAAAAGCAGATTTTTTCCCTTGCAATTTTCTTGGGGGCTTGAAATAGAAGTGGATCAATATGGAAAAAGCATGACAGCACAGATCAGCACATCCTGCCTTACACAGGATGTTCTGAGCATGGGGCAGAGCATGGAGGCTGGTGGGGGAGATGCAGCTGCAGGGTCTGCCCTGCCTGGGAAGGGCATTTACAGCTCCCAGGGTTTCCAGGAATATCAGGAACAGAAATGGCACAGCAGGACAAAGAGGATTATTACAGTGAGGTGCTGGAAGTGGTCACAAGACATAACACGTGATGAGCATTGGGAAGGGCAGAGAAAATAAAGATTTTTCAATAGCATGTCACTAATTACATGGCATCTTCCAACCTATTTGGGCATCTGGACCTAGCTGTCCAAACCTGCTCCTGTTTTTCTTCATTTACTTTTTCTGTTCTTGTGGAATTTGCCTTCATTCTCTTCTTTACCATCACCTTTAAAGTACTGCAGAATGTTTCCACCTGCACATGCTGTGAGATAAGAGTTTTCCTGACTTTGCATGTAATTTGATGTCTGTAAGCCTCACCAGAAAAATTCTCTCTCAGTTCTTTACTTCACCTCTTAATTTTTTTTTACATCTGTTGTTAATTTTACTGATGCTATTTTACTCTTGAGCTCACTGAAAACCATTTCCAGGAGACAATACAGAAAATTCAGCATTTTGTTTCATCAGGGATTTATTCAATAGATTCTGATTTCCCTTTGTCAGGAAGTAGATGTTTCAGAAGACTGCTGCTTAATATATAACAGTCAAGAGACACAAAAAATAAAATAAAAAAATAATTGGAGTAAGTAAAATAAAAAAAATGCATCATACTCAGAATAGGTAGAAAGCTTCCTATTCATTTGCCCCATGCATAGGGGAAAAATGCAGGAGTTATTTCCTGGGAGATCACCATGAGCTGTGCAAGTCAGAACACTGTTTTGTGCATTGTAAGGTAGCTTTTCAGGATGGAAATACCAGTCAGAAATGATTTCCTAAGAGTGCTGTGGTTGATGGTGGATAAACAGGAGACACTCAGAGCTGAACTAGCAATGAACTCTTCTCTAGGATGGCAGGGCTGGCAAGATGTCAAAGCTCATTATCCCCTCTGGAGAAGCAGAGGGAGATACCAAAGCAGACAGACACTCCTGTAATGCCTTGTCTAAACTACATTATTGATCTCTGTCAAGATCCTCTGCCTCCCTCTGTGTCTGGCCTGCATGAGGCAAAGCTGCAATGAGCAATCCAAAGCACTCAAATTACAAGAAGAGCAGTATTGATAAAAAAGCCATTTTTGGCTTTTTACCTTAGCTGTAACTGTGATAGAAGTCTCATGGGTTTGGCTCTGCTGCCCAGTGGGCAGATCATGAGCAGATCATTGAAAGTGATAAATTCCTACATGTGCAGGCAAATTTTCAAAAGCAGTGCTTGAACTGAGATGCCTTTGCTTTTGCTCAACCTGAGGTTCCTATATCTAGACCCAAATTTTTTGCTTTTCTGAGCACTTGAGACTTCCACTCATCTTTCTCAGAGTCAGGAACAAGCAGTTCTGAAAATCTAGCCTGGGGTGAAATTTGGACCTGCTGTAGTTAAAAGGAACTTTTTCGAGATTTCATCTGATGTAACTAATTCTGAACACTCAAGATTAAGTATTAAGATGAGATGAATGCATTTCCTGGTTGGCAAAATGGAGAAAATTTTTAGCTACTTCTGTAAACTGTATTACAATATCTGAAAAAAAAAGCATCTATGTGATCAGGAAAAAAGGAAAAGAGCAGTATCAGTGAAATCTTCAAAAACTCACAAGAAGGATTCCTAAAACTTGTCTTATATGCCTTTACTTTCATTTAGATTTCAGTTGCCTCCTTTGAAAGGAAAATTTAAATTTATTTTTTTTTTTTTTTGTATTTACATAAATTAAAGTTGCTAATACTTAATACTGACTGTGAAGCCTGGCCCTGGGACACATGGCACAGGCCTTAGACTCCTGAAACACCCCTTAATGAGGGAGGGTATTTATAATATATATTTTTTTCTAGATGTGGAACATAAAATGTACATAATGCCAAAATTCAAGTTTGTAACTGCAAGTCTGTTAACTTCCTAAGATGAAAAATAATTATGGGGGAAGAAGAAGCTCTATGAATAACTCTGGGAAGAAGAAGCCCTATGGAAAACTCATCTAGCAGAGAGGAATCAATTTCAGACAAGCATAAGAGTGCTCTATTATCATTTGTGCAGGTCCTAAGCAGTTACACAAGAATGCAGCTCAATGAGATTTTCTGAATGAGTAGATAAATAATAAGGCTCTTGAGACACATCATTTGCATTCAATAATAGCTAGAAAATGCCTTAATAAAAATGAGCAGTAGGAATACAAGGGTGGTAGTCTGCTCACAAGATATGATTCTGGATGTGGGGTTTCCACAGCTGCGTCCTAATTTAAGGGTCTAATTTAGACAAAAATTAATTATACCCCAGAATATCTGTTTTTTTCTCCACTGACTGTAAAATGGACTAGAGGTGAGCACTCATGTTGTACCACTGGGCACAGAAGAATTTTACCTTCATACAGTGACAGTTTATTGCAGCAATCACGTGATTTTTCTTCATATACCTCATTATATTAGCTGAGCCTCCATCCCCCTGTCATAGTTTCTTAAAGTTCTAGTTACCAGGCATCTGGTATAGGGCTTTACACTGAACTCCAGTGCTTTCTATCTCATTGCTCTGATGGTTTCTGGGAGTATATAAGTGATTTTTGTAAAGTTTCTCCCATTACTCATGGAAAAATGTACAGGATGTCTGTGTTAAATGCTACATTAAAAATTAGATTAATGACATTCTGTCCTTTTCATCATGGAATTTCATCTTAAATGATTCTTTGCTCTCTCCTCTCTTAGTTCAAGCTTTTTTTTGGGGGAATAGCTGCTCTCCTTTGCCATTCCTGGGCTGGCATTACTCACCAGTTTCTGGGCAAGAATTCCAAGCCAAACCCCACATCCAGTGGTTTCTGTCTGCAGAGGACATGTTTCTTCCACATTCAGCTGCAGTGAAGAAGATTATAATAAAATAAAAATTAATAAAATTGTGTTGTTACCATCTTCAATATTTCACTTTCTCCTGAGGCAAGCAGTAGTACTGTCTGTCTACAATACTTTATCTTATTGCTTCATTGCTCTTATCTCAGACAGCATTTAATCCAAGCTAGGGTCAGAAGATTGCCTTGTAGTCTAATTGGAGATAAAAGAAATAATTCTAATTTTAAAGGCTTTTTATAGGATGTGTTTTATGAATATTTCTTTGACAGAGGAACAAGTATTTTTATAAGCTATATTTTCAGAGTAGTTCAGTAGCTTAAGGGTATTAGCCAGTGCACATTAATTTGCAGTAACATTTTAAAGATTTAGAACAAGATTCTCCCTGGATGTTTGTGCCCTGGTGAATATTGCATAAAGGAAAAGGAATAAGATTTTTTTTAGAATATTTTATTTTATTTTTTGTACACCCTGTGTTCAGCACTTTTCCTTTTTATTATTGTCTGTAAAACAGATCTCAGAGGTAACTTTACCAAGTGTCTCAGGATTATATTAGCTACCTCAGCAGACTGTTGTGGGAACATTGCTGTTTTAGAAATGTAGCTTTTACCATTAACTTCTGGAGGGAACAAGCTGTAAGCTGTAAGTGAATGATGCCCTGCCAGGCATGACTCTTGATTGCTGTGACAGATGATTAGGAATGGAAAGGGTGGTGAGTAAGATGGGGCAGAGAAGCTAAAGTACACATATCCATTATAAGCTTATTTTTTCTGTGGAAGACATGATGCTACAGAAATGATGCAATGATGCAAATCATGTTTCCAAGGAAAAAGCAGAAAATCAAAGCATTCTGATAGTAACTGTGGTGACATTATGGCATTGTGGAGCCAGGATACTGCAGGAATGGGGGACAGGGCATGTGACAACTTGCCTGTGCACAGCTCTGCCCTCTCTGTTCTGGGAAGGCTGCATGCAGCTGGAGCAGCTCCTGGGTACACATGGGCCCCTTGCCACGTGGCACACAGGGCAAAGGGAGTTGCATTTTCCCTGTGTGGGAAGTCACAAAGATGCTGCCCTGCAGACTTCTGGTAAGCCCAGTCCTCCCCTATTCCAGCTTTGAGGTCTTTAAGGAATCTGATTCTTGGATTTTTAGTCCGTCAGGAAAATAATGTGGCTGCAGCCCAGTGAGATCTGCGTGGGAAAAGCAGAATTCTTCTCACCTAATTTATGATGTCTCTGCCTCTGACGTAGAAAATCTGCATCTGTTCCACTCACTGTAGACTCCCTTAGAGTCAATGAGGAGGAATAAACACTTTTAGGACATGAATCATCTGATGCATTTTAGACATTTACATTAGAGCTGGATCACTTCCACTGTAGCACTGACTATTTCCTCTCTATTTGATTATAGAGAGAGCTTGGCTCAGAAATAGATGTCACCATCTAAAGTTAGGTAGGATGAATCCCACACAGCCAGCCTGTTGTAGATGTGCTAACTGAATGGGAGACTCAGGAGCATCTTTTTTTTTTTCATGGTGTTCTGAGGAAGCCTAGAAAAGGACTGAGAAGGGGGCGATGACCATGTTCTAGAAAAATCTGCTTGTGGTGCAGAGAATGGAAAGTATGAGCACTGGAAGGAGCTGGAAAAGGGGATAAATACTGCATTGAGATGACTGCAGCTGATAACAAATTATTCAGAACAGTCTAATCTAAAGCTGACTGCAAAGAGCTGTACCAGAAATCTCATAATACTGCGTAACTAGATAATAAAATGACAAATGAAAATTAATGCTCATAAGCACAAAGTGATGCAAATGGAATAAAAATAACTCAAACTATTCATACATATTAACAGGCTCTAAATTAGCCATTACTATCCAGGAAATAAATTTTGGAGTGTCTGTGAATAGATTTCTGGAAACATCTGATCCATGCTTATGGGAGGTCAAAAGAACAAATTGAACAAAACTATGAATTATTGAGAAAGGAATGGAGTAAATCCAGAAAATGTTCTTATATCACTGCATAAATTCACAGTGCTTTCACAGCTTGAAGGAGTGTATGGTTTTTCCCCAGCAGCCTCAAGGCAGGTATAAGGAAGCTGGAGATGAGATAGAGAAGGGCTGCAAGGTGATCAAAGATACACAGCAGCAAAGACAGGCTTCAGCTCTCCAGTCTGAAAAAAGAGATGGATGAGAAAGTAATATGATAAAAGCCTGCAGTACTAGAAATGGTTAAGGGAAGGTGAATTGGGAATTCTGACATGCAGTTTTTTTTTGTACTTGGGGTTGAGGAGATATCCAGTGATATTATCAACAGTGAATTTAAAAAAACATAAAAGGAAGTATTTTTTACAATATTCAAAATCAAGTGATAGCACTCTTTGCAAGAAAAGGCCAAAAGGATTACAAAGTAGATATTAGGTGAAATAAAAAGTATCAACTTTTTGAGTATTAAACATTGTGTTCCAGTAAAAGTTCCCAAATATCATCTCCTAAACAGCTAGTTGCTGGAAAGCTGCATTCATTTCTTCACTGTACTTCTGTTATATAATGGGATAACTCTGTTTCCTGAAATACTGGCTAATAAGTGCTGTTGAGTCCATATTCTGAGCTAAACTGGCATTGAACCTGATGCAGTGTGGCAGTTTTTGTGCTTCTAAGTGCAACAAGAGACTGAGAAATTGCCAAAAAGAAACACGTTGGAGGAGGTCAACACCATGAGGGATGTTAGTACCATGGGCTAGGAAGTCTGAGCTGAGTAGGGAACAGGATTGCCTTGGATATAAGCCTGGCATAAGAGATGGCAAAGAACTCCACTGAAAGGCCACCAAGATGTAGCAACATAGATCTCTATCATGGGAAAAACCACTTGGCTTGGGGAAACAGGTGTAATTTATTGTTCTTTTTAGTTCAACATTATTGTGAAGGCAGAGGTCTTAGCTGAGGTGTGTTCTGGGTTAGCAGCCCTACTTAAGCATGATATCAAAGCCCCAGGTTGAAAGGGGCTGCACTTGGGGCACAAAGTGCTCAGAGCAACAGGGACAGCCAGGGCTGTATTGCAGAGCAACTGGAGGATCACTTTCCAAGGACTGCAGGATGGACTTTCCCCTCTCTCTCCTCCCACAGTCACCATGCACAGTCCTGGACACTCAAAGGCTGAAGTAAATACAACAGACTCAGACTTATTCCTTTCCTAAAGGTGCAGTCTTCTGAAAACTAAAGTAAGAAACTCTAGAAATCCAAGGGCAGAAATGCAGTTTTCTAATAGGATAACTGTGTGATCATGATATCTTCAGGGCAGTTAGACCATAAGTGTAATTTTCTCCTTGACTCTGACTGGAGATGGTGGAAAGGCTTCAGATCTGCTTGCATCCTGAATTGCTTATTCCATAAATGTTGCTTACATTATAATGACATAATTAGGATGGCTTCATGATGTGATTAAAAAAATCCTTGGTTCTTCCATTGTTTACATTTTTGTCTACAGACATGGATCTTTCTTTGCCTGGTATTAGCATGCAGAGGTGGAACTAAGTCTTAACCTCTTCTTATTGCATTCAGGAAATCAATTTGTTTTGCTAAAATGAAATGGACATACGGTCTCAAGCAGCTGCATTCAAGTGTGACTAGAAATACCCATGACTTCACCAAGGTGTCAAAAAGTGTTCTTACTGCCTGCATTCTTCTGAAGGGAATAAAGTAGTTTAAAAAGTGTCATACTGAGTCTATTGAATTGATGGCAGTCTTCAGCAGGGTTTAGGACTGTACCCAAAGGGTCATTCTGTGTTGAACAGTAAGATGAAAAAAAAAAGAAAATGCATCCTGATATTTAATCAAAATCTATTTATCTCTTCAGAATCACATCTACAGCTTCCAGTGATTTTAACCTTCCCATGCTTCCCCCTTCAATTAATATTCAGCAGAGGAAGAATGGGTGTCCTTTCTGCATTATCTAGTACCTACAGCCCTGTTCACTTGATTCCTATTCCAAACCTTTCAAAACATCTCTTCCTGGTGATGCTGCCAACCACATGGGCTTTTATATTCCTGGTGAAGTTGTCAGGACTGGCATATACCAATTTGAATTTATAATTTCTTTCAAACTAGGGCAGATTTGGCTTTGCAGCCTGTGGGATGTGATAAACACGGAATTCCAGCAGCAGTAAGCGTAATTTCAAGAAGTAGGCGAATAATGTAAAACTAACCTTTTATTTTGCAGCCTTGTTTATCATAACCAAATTATAATAATTGTAAATATAGATTATAATGGAGTTCTGCTCACAATGAATGATAATTAAGGCCATGTAAGATGGTGGTTTGACTTTGTGGTAAGGTTGCACCTTTTATTTTGCAACCCAATCCTAAGAAAAGTGGCAGGTGCTCATGGAGTCTTCCTTCTGCACTGCAGCTGGAGCCATCACACACATCACTGGAGCAGGAGTCGAGTCCTATCCATCATCTAGGCAGGAGTGGTGGGGTGAAGGATATGGAATATAAAGTGACAAACATCATTTGGGTGCAAAATCTTTGTGGGAACCAGTGTGCTGTCACTTCTTGCCTTCCAGTGTACCATGCAAATCTGCATCTGTTATGCAACCATTTCATGAGCAGAACCTTAGCATAAAGTATACATCAAGAAAATGTTGAAGAAATAAGAACTTTTCCTTGGAGATATCAGGGGAGTTTGTTAGAAACAACAAAGTTTTACAGCTGCCTTGCCAGACTTGATCTTGAGAAAGTGAATTTCCACACTTAAGCCCAAAACACTGTGATGCCTGTCTTCTGCTCTTGATTCAACAATCTTTATATATAAAATACTCTGCTGTTTTCAGGATTTTCTTTACATGGCTGAAGTAAGATTTGAGGAAGCTCAGAAATCCCCCACTGAATTCAGGAGGTGTTGCAAGGGCATTTCAGATGCTCAGGATAATGCATCTAAAATCAGTTTCATTGTTTCTAAAAAGGGTTACACATAAGTACAGCATTATAAATGCCCATAATTGTAAATTATTTTCATCTTTAAGGTTTTAGCAGTACTATTAACACAGATATTCTCTGATTCCTAAAAAATGCTTTCACGATCTCTAGTTTGCTTTTAATGAAAAACTTGAGATTGCAGTCTATGATCCCCTTCCTTGTTTTCAAGTAGCTTTACTTTTCAAGAATGATTTTGAATTAAACCTCTTATTTAGGTGCTTTTTCTTCAATTTTCTTTACATGATATTTCCTCACTCAATCTGTGTGATTTGGATGCTTTTCAGGTCTGATTTCAGAGTAGGCAATTTTCTTGAGAGAGTATCAACACTGCATTCCACAGAAGATATGTACAGCATTTTCCAAGGTGCTTAACTTCATATATGCATCAGAGATTATATGGTAACAACTTCGAAGTCATTACTAAAATCCTCATCTCCTTCCATTTGCCTCCCAAGAAGTACAGTAATTTCATTGCATTCCCTGAGTTTTTCTTCCCTGCTGTCAGGCACAGAGCAAATGGTTAATAATTCTAAAATAGGAAAGCTGAAATTGGCTGGACTTTGAGAGGTTGCAGCCTGGATAAATTCCTTTACCACCTGCCAGATCCAATCAATACTGTCTTTTCCTTTAATATGGTTCAAGGTAAAAAACCGCCACCAACAATAAAAAAGGCACTCAAGGGTTTAATTTATCAAGAAAGGCATTTATATTATCCAGACATAGCATGTAGTGATTGACTCTCTGGACAGAAATCAGTAACTCCAGATGAAGGCACATTTTTTCCAATGACACACCTTTAAATGACGTGTATTTCAAATTCACATTTTTCTTTGAATGGCACCTTCTGTCATTGATGACAATTCCTGTGTGTCCCAAGACAATCCCACTAGGGCTCCCTGCAGCTCCTGGGACATCCTACTTGCAGTTATCTAGGGAGAAGTGTTTGCTCTAAATACAAAGCAGAAATGCAGGAACTGAACAGGAACAAACCTCTGGGCACTTGCAGTCACCTTGTATTAAGACTAGCAGCACTGACAGTGCTGCTGCATCACAGCCAGTTGTTCTGCCACTACCTGCAGCTATCAGCTTCTAGGAAATGCTAAGTGTCATTATCTTGTACTTGGACCTAAAATACATAGTGCCTCCCAGCAGAACTCAGAGCTAAACTGAAGATAACTGCAGGGCCCCGGCCATGCTCTGTTCAACTCCAGTGGCTGACCCATTTTGCCAATAGGTTTGGATTTCACAGCATAGTTGAGAAAAATAGGAACCATAGTATAGCTCCTTTCTGAGGCTGCTGTGTCTTCTTCATGCCTAGACCAGGGCCTTTCTATTTGCAAAAAATAAATGAAGTTGGAATTTGAGGGCCATCTTCTGCTGCATGTTTTATTAACACCAGTAATCAGAGGCTTGCCTGGAACACAGACAAGTTAATTTGGTCCAGCCAACTGCTTCACCTCCCCTTCTCATCATCTGAAGTGTTGAGAGTGAAATTTAGATGTTGGTTATGTAGAACACAACCCACTGTGTGGGCACATCAGTGTCTGCTGCTGCTACCTGCTGAATTAATTGCTTATCTAGGGAAAACTGGCAATCTAGTGGGACTTTTTAGCATGGAAGGACTTGGATTTGCTCTGTTCAGGCAATAGAGTTAGTACCCTGGGAATTGTTACACAAGTACAGTTACACTTGAAAACAGATGTTCAAATCCATTAGAGAAAAGTACCAAGGCAATTTAGAAATTCCTACTTATGTATAGATATTTTCTATCGCTGTATTGCCCAAATTGTACACAGTCCTAATTTGCCTGAGCTCTTCAAGAGGCAGCTTTCTGAAAGCTTGATGCTTTCTGAAAATGGTAATGCTTCCTGAAAAGGAAGAAGGACTTTATAGATGAAACTTGATGTGTATTTCAGGAACTCAGCATGAAAGCAAGCAGGTTCTACCTGCTACCCACTCACTGTTCCCATGGCTAATTGCTGCAGCATTACCTCTTCTCTCTCTTCTACTGCCAGTGTAGGTGAGCAATGAAATACACAGAGGACCAGGTACAAAATAGCCAAGTTCATTCTAGCAGGTGATTTTTCAGACAGGAGAGTTGTCTGTTAGAGTTTGGGCCAAAACCACTTGCACTGCACCACAAAGACAGAGAAAAGGTTGTGAAGAAAGAAGTCTGGGATTGTTTAAACTGCTGTAAGTGACACAGTTGGATGAGAAACTGTGGCTGGAAATCAGTTACATGTTTTTTCTCTCCTTCCCAGCAAATGAACATTGGGATGGTTTCTCTACTCCAATCTCCCATAGAAACAAAATGGAGGGCAGAGGACTATAAAAAGGAGGTGATTAATTTCTGCTTCCTGCAAAGATCAGTGTTTTTCTGGATGATCTTTTGCTTAGTGTGATCTTTGTGTGCTGCAGCTGCAGAACTGTCTAAGATCTGCTCCAGGAAGTACATGCTGGTATGAACAGTTACCAATGGGGAACAGCAGTGATGCCATGGTCATGTTCTGCCATCTGTTTGTTCATCTTTCCCATGTGAAAGCCTGTGAAAATTGGTCCTTCTTTGTTCTGCTAAGAAACAGTTGGCCACAAATGGGGAGCAGACCATGGGAAAGAGGAAACTTGGGGGCATTTTTTAGTTAGTTTTATTTTTTTTTTCTTTCCAGAAATCCCCATACAAACTCTGAAGGTATGCAACTGTTCACAACTCTTGCAGGGAAGTTGCTTCAGCCACCTTTGGAAGCAGCAGGTCAAATGAGGGTGCCACCTCCTTCAGACTGAAGAAACCTCAGGTTTCTTAAATATTGAGCACTCAAATCCAGGCAACATAAGAATAAGTGTGAAAGTCTTAAAAGTACAGAAGATTTTCTACAGGAGATTGTTAAATGGTAACTGAGGGTGATTATTTTGTTTTAATGTTTATTAACAGTGTAACTTCACTTGATTCCACTGTTTTTTTCTCTTGATTTTGTCATATCTGATTTACATCTTTATGAAAGGGAGTGAGATCAAAGGAATGATGAAACCACTAAGAGTCACTTTGTCATCTATTCTTCTGTCACTAAAGCAGGACAGTTTCATAATCAACACAGATTTCTTTATGGGCATTAATCCAGGAAAGCATTAAAGTGCCAGCCCAAGCCTACTGCGGTTCAGGAGGACATGTCTTGGGATGTATATTACTGAGCAGAGATCCCTTCCTTTTACTGTATTTAATTTTCTGTGCAGATGTCTATTATGTGGGTATTCTGGAAATATACTTAAGGAAAGAATCATTTTATTGAGCAGGACATATAAATATGTAACCAATACACTTCTGTTGCAAGACAGCTTTTCTCTTTGCATTTGTTGATGCTTGTTTAGCTAATTATTTTAATCATTGGTCACATCAAAGTTCCTGCTGAATTTACTTCAACAGTTTTACAGAATCTGATTAGAGGAATTTTTATTTTCAGAATTGAATACAAATGTATTAAAAGGCAAAAATAAGAAAAAATGTCACTGAACTGCATTTAATTAAACATAACACAAAAGATAAGAAAGAGGGATATAAGTGAAGCAATTAATATACAGGTTACAGTTGAGAAAAACAGTAGTCACAGAAAGGAAAAATAGTTTGATGGAATGGTACTAAGGTTGTCTGAGCTTTTTGTCAGTTTATGTGATACTTCATTCACTTGTGATCAAGCTCCCTTACATTTCTTAAACGGTTATGCTTACATAAGATTGCAAAAAGAAAACTGCACTTATCTTATTCACATTTTCAGCATGGTGTAGGTAAACTAGCCACAAGATGGCAATACATCATGCTGTGAAAAGATAATTACTACATTTTGTATGATTTTAAGCTCTCCACAAGTGGCTGAAATGTGCTGCCTTTTTCGCTTTGGAAAATTTAATGCGGACTTTGGGAAACTTAATGAGGAATCGTCACAAAGTAATAATTTCAAGAACCTCCCCCCCCCCCCCCCCGTACTAATCCCTCTGCTACTATAAACAATTTATTTCTCATTTCTTTTAACTTTTCTGTTGTTTATCTCTGCTTTCTATTGCTTGCAGGGAGCTATTGTTTGAAGGAGTGAAAAAGCTATGGGACACAGTATCCATTAGCATCCCTGCAGAAAGGGACAGGTCTGTGCTTGTGGAGGCCACAGACACTAAAGCTGGTTGCTCTCGACAGTCAAAGCATGGCTCCATCAGTAGTGACAAAGAAACAGATGCCCTTCTCCCCTGGAATAATAAAAACAGAGACAGCATAATGTTATGAAAAGGATAAAAATGTGAGGGTGCATTGTTCAAAGACATGTTCTTAGGGACTTCAAATGGAAACTTCTGCAGTAAACTTTAGACCATAATAATAGGAAAAGGTGGCAAAAAGACACTTGAAGGTTTTGTCTGACCATAAAGTAGCACTGAGTCACCAGTATGAGGTATTTGCAAGGAAGGTGAATGTAATTAAAGGAGTTAGCAGGTGAAGCTTCAGATGTTCTGGAAGGATGTGGCATTGCTGTTTGTTTGCATTCCATTTGCAGCACAGCAATCTGGTACATCAGGGCACAGCTGGCAGGGCAAGGAGACATTCCCTTCCTTCTCCTCCCTGGAAATGTAAGTCAGCTTTCTGATGTGGTTGCAAGACAGGATGCTGGGAAGTGTCTGGCTGACGTACTGCATCTATAGAGTCAGGATTAAATTAATCACTAGATCTGAAGGCAGGAGGAAGTTTTCCCAGGTCAGAAGGTCAGGGATGATTGAATGTGGTTTATGCTTTCCTGGGTAACAGAAGAGTGTCACGTACATCCTAAGGCAACCTGGGCGTTTCATCATTTTCTTCTTGCAATGTGTTGCAGGTGACTTTTGATCTTCTGCTACCGCCTTCAGCTTGTGTCATGTTGTGCAGAACAGGTAGATCTGTGGGCTGTCTTGGGTCAATGCTTGCTACACCATGCACAGCAGAAGGGCTCTGGACTAAAACATTGAAACATCTCTTTGTTATATGACCCTATAGTGCAATATTTTATCAGTCCTTGTCTCTAAATGCTTGGGCTAGGAGGTTAAAGGAATAATTGACGTAGCTTTAGATGTAGCCATAAATAAGCAAAATATGGAACATAGAAACATAAAAGCATTTTGGTTGAAAAAGAAAATCATAAGTTCAACCATTAACCCAACAATACCAAGTCCACCACAGAACTACATCCCTAATTGCCACAGCAACACATCTTTTCAAATACCTCCATCAGGAGGACTCAACTACTTGCCTAGGAAGCCTGTTTCAATGTTTGACAACCCTTTCAGTGAAGAAATTTTTCCTAATATCCAATCTAAATCTCCCCTGCAGCAATTTTAGGACATTTCCTGTTGTCCTATCTCTTGTTGCTTACAAATATAACTGAGAGCCTGACCTTCACCTTGCTACAACCACCTTAGTTGTAGAGAGCAGTAAGATCTGGTCCCCTCTCCCAGACTCCTTTTCCACAGGTTAGAGAACCCCAGCTCCCTCAGCCACTCCTCATAAGACTTGTGCTCCAGACTTTTCCCCAGCTTCGTTGCCCTTGGAGAGGTTCCAAAATGGAACATTTCAATGTCAAAACACACTGTAGTGAGGGGCCCCCAAACTGACCTTGGCATGCTGTGTACATGGAAACAATCACTGCCCTGGTCCTGCTGGCCACACTAGTGCTGATCCAGGCCAGGATGTCATTGGCCTTTGTGGTCAGCTGGGCATACCCTGGCCCATGTTCTGCTGCTGTCAACCAGCACTCCCAGTTTTCCCACCAGGCTGCTTTCCAGCCACATTTCCCCAAGCCTGTAGTGATGCCAGGGGTTGTTATGACCCAAGCACAGGACCTAGGACTTGCCTTGCTGCACCTCATACAATTGGCCTCAGCCCATTGATCCAGCTTGTCCAGATCCCTCTGCAGAGCCTTTCTACCCTCCAGCAGATCAACAGTCCCAGACAGTTTGGGGTTGTCTGCAAACTGACTGAGGGTGCCTTCAGTCCCCTAACCCGGATCCTGAATGAAGATATTGGACAGGCCCCAGCACTGAGCCCTGGGGAACACCACTGGTGACCGGCCACCAGCTGGATTTAGCTCCATTCATCACCATTCTCTGGGCCTGACCATCCAGCCAGGTTTTTACCCAGCAAAGAGCACACACATCCAGACCATGAATAGCCAGTTCCTCAAGGGAATTGTCATGGGAAACGATGTCAAAGGCTTTAACTGAAGTGTATGTAGACAACACCTGCAGCCTTTCTCTCTCATCCACTCTCTCATCACCTTCTCACAGAAGAAGACTGGATTAGATGACACATTTGTTCAATTTCTGTCATTTTGAGTAGTTTTTATTCCCTACCCTGCTGGCTTTGAATTGCCATCCTGCTACTACGTTCTCAGACTGCCTGCTGCTCCTAAGGATCAAAATAACCAATCTATTGAATTGTTGACCATTTCTGATGACCACGAGAAAGATCACATTTTATGCTTTTCTATCCTCTAAAGAAAATCTGACAGTGCAAACTGAAACCCTTTCTGCCTCTTGTAGACAGCTGGGCTACAGTTTGTGACTGGAGTTTGAATTGCTAATACAATTTTGACTACAATTCCCTATATTTCATGTATAGCTTTAAAATTTAACAAGGAGTTATATGTATCAACCTAGGAATTTTTTATTAGTTTGCTCTTCATGTTTCTCTATTACATCCTAAAAAGGGTTGATGCATACCCCAATTAACCACTTTGATTCTTTTATTGTAAATTGCATTTCAGATACTGACTGCTCCTTGCTAATGAACACTTGCAATGAAGACAAACATGTTTTTCTTGGAGGAATTGCATTATTACAACATGAAATAGATTAAGAGTAGTTTAATGAGTGTGTCTTCTTCTGAATACTGTTTATTCTCGGAAAACCAGAACAGACATGATGCTGATGGAATTGTTTTATGAGTCTACGATCCACACACAGAATATACTCAAGATGTAAGCTAATACATTCATTGTTCACATTGAAACTAAGAAGGACAGAGACAAGTGGCATTTAAAGGGTCTGTCTCTCTCAAGCACTAGGTGGTTCCAGCGGAGTTTTCTACTTTGGCTCCAGATTTGGGGATTTTTTTGTTTTGTTTTGTTACCATAATCACTAATCTATAGCAATCTGTGTTGTAGTTGTTATCAAAGTTACATTAACTTTTTAATTGACTTCATTTCATTGATGCCAGATTTGGAAGGAAAAAAAGAGTAAATCCCACCTCTTGTTTCCTCTCTTTCATGTGCATGAATGTTCAGAAATACCTTCACAACATCTATGATACAAGAAATGCGTCGTGATTAAAAGGGGAAAGAGGGAACACCCACAGAAAAAATGTCTGTATAATGGTCCATAACAGCTCTTTACTACAGTCTGAGATGTGGAAGAAGTTATTAGATTGCTGTGGCTGCTTCAGAATTTTCAGTGGCTCTTTTACTGACTCAATTTTTTTTTATTTTTTCAGAAAAAGCCTTTCAGGGAAAGGTTTAGTCTCATTTTTATGTGAACTTTGACACCTTTCTTAGTCTTCTGAAAAAAATAAAGAAATTCAGTTTCTTTTCGGCAACTGTTTTTCCTTTGTTAAATTAAGCCACTTCTAAAAACATGACTTTCAAAATGATGAAAACAGAATCTCTTTGTCTAGATGTTTTTTTTTTGCATTTGCTTAATTTATGAATGCATTTTAGATTTTGACTTACTGTGATTTAGTAAAGGAAACTGAAAAATCTTAGGAATTTTTATAGAAGGGGAACTGGTTTTTTGTGCAGCTTTATTGATTGTGTGTCTCCCTGATAATTTTATTTTTTTAGCTCCACAGTCTACCTTCTAAATGTGGAAAAATATTTTCCTTATATTCCTGTGCTCCTGTCATATGTCCTACATCTTTCTGATTAAAGAAAAATACTCCAAAAGGTATCAGTTTGGTTTCCTCCTTATTCATGGCCTTGTTCAATTTGTTCCATTTGTTCCTTGCTAGGTGTGGTGTATGTCTCTATGGCTTTCTGTGACCATTTCATTCTGTGTAAAATGGTGGCTACATGCTGCTGCTGGCAACTGAAGATGGGGAATTCTGACTGGATACTGATTTTGCACACTTTATCTGAATGCATAGGAATGTTATAACGGGAAGTCTTAGATGCATGTTACTGCTGGGTAGAACTCCAAGGGTTAAAAATCTGGCTGCAGTTATGTGTAGGAAGAAAAAAAAAAAAAAAACCAAAAAAAAAAAACCAGGAACAAAAATCGGGACCATTCTCAGTGAATTTAACTAAGAACCATGAAGAGATGTTTTTCTGGGTGCTATACTATATCAAGGTGCTTATGTGTTTTGTGGAGTTATTTTCTGTTTATTTGTTTGTTTCCTCCACCTATCCAAACAAAGTAATTTAAGAATGACTCAGGGAAAACAAAATCACTTATTTTCAGTCAGTTAAAAACACAGGTACCAAATTTTTCACCTCTAAGTGTGCCATTTCTGTGCATTTAAATGGGTAAGTGCACATTAAGATCACTATCAGCCTTTCAGCCTAACTTTTCCCATCTCTTTGTTCTCTCACTCTTTGCAGCCATATAGATTTTCCTGATATCCTTCCTTTCCTTTTCTTTACTCTGATTCATTGATTACACATTACTAATGGGTTTGTCTGAGCTTCAGTTTCTCCCTTTGTGAAATGAGGAACATCAATTTTTGCTGTTGTGTCAAGGTAATAGATTTATTAGGAATATCTCAGCTAGTCATTGATATGTTCCCATTAGGAGGCACCTCCTTAAATCAAACCACTGAGGTACTACTTATCTGTGCTCTGAGACACTGTAATTTGAGGTGTTCAAATACTGGTCCTATTCTAGGCTAATTGAAAGAAAGTGAAAACACTATCTTACATTAGAGAAGTAAAGTATTCCTGGGGAGAAAGTAGCTGGCTTGTTTTTAAATGAGGTAAAATATGCAGAATTAAAATATCTTGGGATAGTGATTTCTATCAGAAGATAAAATGTAACAGTATCAGTTCTTTCTTTTTAATGAATGTGCGTGTATGATGCTTGTTCTGAAAACTACTTTCAGTAACTTATGAGAATTTTAAAAGCAATGGAGAAATTGGCACTGGATTTGGGTGCCTTAGTAAAATCATTGCCAGCAGGTCAAGGGAGGTGATCCTGCCCTTCTATTCAGCTCTGGTGAGGCCACATCTGAAGTGTGTCCAGTTCTGGACTCCTCAGGACAAGAGAGACATGGAGATCCTGAAGTGGGACCCATGGATGATTAAGGGACTGGTGCCTCCCTTTTATGAGCAAAGGCTGAAGGAGCTGGGCCTGTTCAGCCTTGAGAAGCAATGACTGAGAGGGACCCTCATCAGTGAATGTAAGAGTATTGGGTTTGCATGGCCAGGTTTGGTAGCAGGGGAGCTACAGGTGGCTTCTGTGAGCAGATGCTGGAAGCTTTATTTATGTCTGGCAGAATCAATCCCTGGTGGCTCCAAGACAGATGGAAAAGGCTGGGCCAATTTGAAATTATGGTAACACTTCTGTGACAACATTCTTAAGAAAAAATATTTTAAAAATTGTTGTGCAGCTATAATTGCAGAGCAGGGGAAGGACTTTTCTTTCTGAGCTGTGGTAGAAACGTGATGAACTGACTGTAATACTCATTCCTCTCTCTGAGTTGTTGCAGGGGAGGAGGTAGAGCTGGGAGGCAGGGAGTGGTGGGGAAAGTTGTTTTTTTAAGGTCTTGTTTTACTTCTGATTGTCCTGCTCTGATTTTGTTAGCAACAAACTCATTTAATATCTCCAATTCAAGCCTGTTTTGTCCATAATGGTACTTGGTGAGTGATCTCTCCCAGTCCTTATCTCAACTCATGAACTCTTTGTTATATTTTCTCTCCCTTTCCAGCTGTGGAGGGGAGTGAGAGAGTGGCTCTGGTGGGTGTCTGGTATCCAGCCAGTGTCAGCCCACTACCATAAGTATCTGAAGGGAGGGTGTCAAGATGATGGAGCCAGGATGTTTTTGGTGGTGCCAAGCAATAGGACAAGAGGCAACAGGCAGAAACTGATGCGCAGGAATATGAGGAAGAATTTCTTTCCCGTGCAGGTGAGCAAGCACTGAAGCAGATTTCCCAGAGAGAGTGTGGAGTCTCCCTCACTGGAGATATTCAAGAGCTGTCTGGACACAATCCTGTGCCATGGGCTCTGGGATGACCCTGTTTGAGCAGGGAGGTTGGACCAGATAATTCACTGTGCTGCCTTCCACCCTGACGTAGTATGTGATTCTGTCATTCTGTAATTCATGTATGAGGTATAGAATAATGGTTCAGGTTGGAAGGCACAACTAGAAGTCATCTTTCAAGGTCTCTGTTCAAACAGGGTTGCCTAGAGATGGTTGCCCAAACCATCCAATCATGGGCAGGCTACACTGGTGGCCTGCACTCAAATGCTTGCTCCATGTATGGAATTTGAGTCTCCTCTTGAGGGCAGCCTTGGCAAAGCTCAAAAAGTCACTGCTGTTTAGGCCTAACCTTGAATGAGCAAACGAGCTCAGCAGACACACTATGAGCCAAGCCATGTCCTCTCAAATGTAGAGGGAGCTAATCTGACATGGTCATTTATCATGACTATCAAGGTCTATGGCTGTGACAGGCTGCTCCTGTAAAAACAGAAATAAATGCTCAGTTAAATCCTGCTTCATGGGAACATTTGGACTTTCTCATTTGGCCAAAGCTATATGGAGACCATCTCAAGGAGAGCATTCTTCCCCTCCTGTCTCCCTCCTGCAACTGCCTAAAGGCTATGAAGCACAGTGAGTGCTTCATTTCCTTTGTTAACTGCCTTCAGACTGCTTGTTAGACAGCACTATTTGCAGCTGAGCCTGGCTGCTCACCAGGAAGTGAATATTATCCAACTTTCGGTTCAAAATAGAATGAATTAAAGGCATTTAATCTCAATTTCAGTCTTTGCTTGTTTTTCTCCAAGCTGCATAATTGAGCTGCCATTTTTAAATCATTGTTCCCAGCTTCTTGTCAGTGAACATCTCTAGCATTTTAAGCAGATTAATCCTGAATCCTTTATTGTGTAACCACATTTCAACTGGAAATAGCAGCAAATCCTAGACATTCTGAATCTCACCTTTGCATTATATGTAGCCAGTGTTATCGCTGCAAAGTAAAAACCAAGGAAGGATGAGTGTATAGTGCTTCCTTGCATTGAGTGGATAAAGAGGGGAAGGAGTCTCTTCTGCACATGCAGAGAAGTGGGATAGCACCATTAACAATCCGGTGTGCATGGCAGTGGCTGGGTTTCCTCCTGTGAGATGAAGGGGTCTCCTGCATGGCTTCTTCCAGATCTCTAACTTCATCAAAGTCGACACTCTACTTCATGCTATTAAATATATATAACTTTATATGTTATTTAAAAGAATCTCATTTGCATAGGAGGCTATAATTAGTGCAGAAATAGTAGAAGCTGGATTAATTTCGGTAAAATTGTGAAACAGCAAGGAGGATTGTGGGAGAAGCAGGTACTGTGATCCCCACCAACAGGCTGGGAGTTTAGTGAATCCATAGGTTACAAAACACATTATGTCAGTACCAAACAGTGGACTTAATTTTATAGCTTCAGTTACACTTTTTCTTTAAGTGCTCTTCCACTGTCTTGTACCTCTTGCTGGAAATAGGGCTGTTAAAAAAACCCCAAAACCCAACAACACAGTATGACATGGACAGTTTAATAGTAGATGTGTATTACTTGGGAACTTGTTGAAGTCATGAAGGTGCAGAGACTCAAGAGACTTAGAACCAACCCACAGGAGAATCAACCCTGCATCTAAGGTATGAAAAGCACATTGCAAAGTGGGATCAAAGGCTGAATTTTATGATTTTCCTTCTTTGAGTAGGGGAAACTATCTCTTGATATGTGCTAGATAATATGTATCAACCACTTGCAAAACCAGCAATGTCGGGTAAAAGGTGCACCTGCTCCCACCTCAGCTGTGAGTCCTTAAAACCAACACTGGAAAATTCAAAGTGGTTTAGAAAGCACTTTGCCAAGACTGTGCTCCTATCCTTTGTGCAGCGCTGCCTATGAAGAAATCAGTTAAGGAGTGAAGAGGCACACCAAGCTGGTTTCTGATAGAAAATATATGAGAAAATTATGTGGGAACTGAATAGAAGACCTGGAAATTCAGTTCACTGTTATAGTGGAATGGGAATATTCTCCAGGAGGAGGAGAGAATGAGATTTGGGGGTTAGGAGGGTTTCAGTTTAATGAGGGTTTGGATTCCACCTGTGGAAGGAAACAAAAAAAAAGACTGGGGTTTTTCTCTTCCCTGTTCGACCTTGCAAGTCCCTGTGGGACGGTCAATCTCTGCCTCCTGCTGTCACAAGCCCCTTGCACACACGGTCACTTGTGCCTTCCCCATCCCAGCTGTACCTGCAGACCCTCGCTTTTACCCCCTCATTCTCCACATCATTCCCTGCTCATCCTGCCGCACGTTCTCACCACAAACAGGGGAGAGAAAAAAAAGGTTTATGAAACATGTATGGCAGCAGCACTGTGAGAAAAGGAGAGCCCATCTCAGCTTTGCCGAGGAAAGGTGCCCTGCTGCCCACTGGCTCTGCTGCCGGCCCCAGCTCTTCTGCAGCGGGCAGGGCTCGGGGGCCGCGGAGCTGCGAACGACGGCGGCGCTCGGCGGCGTTTTACCCACGAGGCGGCCACAACCTCCGCCCGGGGCCTCCCCGACACCGCCCGGGGCTTCTCCATAACCCCTCCCGGCGCCTCCCCCAGCCCCGCCCGGGGCCTCTCCATAACCCCTCCCGGCGCCTCCCCCAGCCCCGCCCGGGGCCTCCCCCAGCCCCGCCGCCCTCAGAGCCTCGCGCCGGCCCCGCCGGCAGGTGGCGCTGCCGCCATTTTCTCATTTTGTTTCCTCGCACCGTGCAAAGGTGAGGGAGAGAAAAAGCCTCTAGAGGAATTTGTGAAAAATTAAATCTCAAAGCTAAAGGATGGCAATGAGGACAGCAATGAGGAAATTCTTCTTTCTTCTTTCCAACGCGCTCTCCTCCACCTCGTCTTTCATACAATTGTAGAGTCACAGAATGTTGAGGATTTGAAGTGGCCTCAGAGGCCATCTAGTCTCAACTCCCCTGTCCTGGGCAGGGGCACCTCCCACTATCCCAGGTTGCTCAAGGCCTTATCCAACCTGGCCTTGAACGCTGCCAGGGCTAGGACACCCACAGCTTCTCTGAGCAATTCGTTCCTGCATCTCACCACCCTCACAGAAAAGAATTTCTTCCTAATATGTAACCTTAATTTCCCCCCTTCAATTTGTACTCGTTAATCCTTGTCATTCCAAGGCATCACTATCACTACAGTTCCTGACAAGAACTTGATACCATTTGTGGGTGTTTCTGTGTATCAGGGCTGGTTTCAGCTGGGGATGTGCTTTGACAATACCAAGGAAACCAAACAAGTCCTGTGACTTTGGCCTGGGTACTCAATAGAAGTGTAGTGGATTCAGCATGGGCATGAGCCTGTGGAAGGGTCCCTGTCAGAGCTGCCCACCTCCACAGGTCTTGGATTCATCTGGAAGTGCTTTAATGCTTGTTTTACTGCAGATGGTGCCTGGACTGCTTGGAGTTGAGTTTTCCAGCTGGCACCAGCTGTGTGCCAGGCAGGACTCAGTGTGTATTTACACTGACATTTGGAGATTTCATGTGGAAGCTGGCCCAAGGAGGCTGAGTTCTGCCACTGACGGTGCTGTGGTCACATTCTGCTGACCCTGACTGGAAAAACTAGCAAGGAGTTCACGTTACCACCCAAGGCTTTGCAGCAGGTAACCTGCTGGTGTCTGTCTGTCTGTCAGTTTCTCTCAGCAGTGGAGTTCAGCCATGTTGTCCTTGTCAAACACTAATAGTGTTAGTGATATTTCTACTGATTTTCCATGACTTTTCAGCAGATCTGAAATTGGGTAACCGTGTTAGATAAGAGGAAAAAATGAGATTTATATTTTCCTTGTTCTGCGTTAAAGTCTTTAAAATGTCAGCCAGCTTGGTAAGGAGGGTGAGACTTTTCACTTTAAGAAGTAAACTTCAGAGTAAAGGTTTGTTTCCATGACACAGCTAAAAGGGAATTAACAGTGAGAAATTAATCTTTAAGAGCAGCCCAAAACATCAGGAGGGAGGTAATTTAAATAAGGGTAACATTTTAATTTGCTCTAATTTCCAGAGTTTCATCTGTTTTGTATAAAACTGGCTAGAAGATAGCTGCTCTAAAATGAGTCTTGTGTTTCATGTCTATGCACTATTCCATGTGCTTGAATAATATATTTAAAAAGACACAACATGAGAAAAAAAAGAGGCCAGATTTACCAATATAACTTCAGAAAAGTCAATTAGTGATTTATGTTTTCAGTTGTCTATAAAAACGTGGTAATCTACATTACTTTTTTTTGTGTTTTAGCTTATTCCTCTCATGACAATTCAAAAAATACAGTATTAGCAAAAGGAAAAAAAAAAAAGAAAAAAAGAAAAAGCTAGTAGTTATGGTATTATAAAATTATTTATAAGGTTCCTTAAAAATAAACTTTGTAAGATTACTTTAGACTTCTCAGCTGACAGTGATTATAGTAAGTTATAGTATTGACCATGGAGTTTAGAGGATGCCCTCCTTTCTGTAGGCCTAAAGGCTGCCTGAGGAAAGATGCAAGAGTTTAGTTCCAATGCAGTATCATTATCTTCTCTGACAGAATCAGAAACACATTTTTTTTTACCATGGTAGAGGTTGTAGTCTTAGAATTAGTCCTTTCATCCCATTCAGATGAGCCTGCCTTACAATGCTATGCCCTAGACTCGAATGGGGATTTTTCAGCTCGGTTTTCGGGGCAGCTGCAACAATAACACATCTTTTTAGCTGCAATGCAGCACAGGTGTACATTAACACTAAAGTCCCGTGGTAGCAATAAGATCATTAACAAATTGACTCATGTAGTTTCAAGACTTTCTTCCACCTCATTTTTACCCGTTGAAAAATGTTCACCTCCTGTTTGAAAAATCTTTCCCTGTCACTAGAGGACACTATTGAACAGAAAATGCTTCACTTGAGCAGTCAAATGAGAGATTGCCTGTTCCCAAGTGCCAGGAACTCAGAGAAAAATTCAGTTTTCAGCAACTGATTTTAACTCAGCTTCTCAGTTTTGGTTTTTTTTTTTTCTCTATCTGAACTGTCACTTTACTATCCTTACTCTTCTCCACTGGGAAACCCACTGGAATCATGTCAGCCAAGTATCAGACCTATTTCACTGTTTCCTTCACTGTTTCATGGGCTTCAACTGTGGTATGTCAGCCTGAAATAACAGCAGTTGTGCCAAAATACGTGGAGTAAACAGAATACTGGCAAAGGGAATTTCCTTCATGAATATGAGGATGGTTCTCTCATTTTATTTGTGAATGTTACTAATCTGTTTCTTCAGTCAGGTTTCTTATCCTCCATTTCAAGATCCAGAGAAAATTAGCAAGAGGCTTTCAAAGTTTCATCCTGAAAAAAACTTGTATCTTTCCTATGGGAAAAAAAACAACAACATTCAACATATGACAACAGACACAAGAAATGTTTGTCCAAACAGAATGAGAGCTGCTGAGTAAAAGTCTGAAGAAACTGAGAGCTGTGAGATATTTACAGCAGGCTACTCCATCCCACTGGTATTAGCTTGCAGTATGAAACACCTTTATTTTGGAAACCATTTTGTGGTTTGATGTAACTGTCTGCTTATAGAATCTGGGAAAAATTCCACATGCTACACCCTGTAGACATTTTCTAAGAAATGTAATAATGTTTCCTCATATAGGGAGGAAGAGATGTGATGACCCAAGGCATGTATTGTTGAAAACAAGGATGTGGTTTTTCCAGTACTGTCCATCTGGTGTCTTTCATAACACAGTGTTAATATAGCTAAGTTTGTAGAAGATCAGGAGCAAAAGCAACTGCTTCAGGGGCTGCAGTAATGAAACCCTTTAACCAGTTTTCTTCTGAACACAGTAAGATTGTAATAGATAGCTGATAGCCAGCACTCAGCAGTGTCAAAGAAAGCAAACAGATGATGAAAATAAATAAATAGAGAAAAATGTTTATGCTGAGTTCAAGATACTGAGACTGAAGAAGACATAGATCAAATGACTACAGAGAACTGCACAAACCTATGCTTTGAAAATCATCTTGTAAACCACTTGTAAAAAAATATATTTTGTAGAGTCTGGCTTTCAGTAAAAAGATGGGATAAAACACTTTGCCTATATTTTGGTAGCTTAAAAACTGTATGCTATATATCTGCAAAAAATTTTTGGAAGTAACTGCTTATGCACAAGCACTGATTTTCCTGGAAAGCAGTATGGGTTAATTATTTGTTGATGAGGTGTAGTACCAAGATATGGTTTGTGATTCCTTCTTCAGACACAGGACTGGCTAGTTTCTATGTCCTTTTTCTCTCCTTATAGTGAGAGGCCCTATAGACTAGCAGTCTTGTGAAGCATGTGTTAGCCTCAAAACTTATGAAACAGCTCAAACCCACAGCAAAATGAAATACTGTGTGAGCTGGCACAGGCAAACCACAGGAAGAAAGGCCAAACCATGTATGAAATGCAAAGAGTAAATAAATTTTTGTTACCTCCCCAACCAGGAGATCCCCAAAGCAGCACCTGGCCAGAGGCACACAAGAAAGGATGCACCAGAGTGCTGTCCATGCTGAATGATGACCAAACCTGCCCTTCTGGATTCCTGAAGGTGTACTTTACCACTCTGCTTTGGTCTTTCCCACACCAAGGCTGGAATCTCAAGCATGTTTGACAGGGTGCCTCTAAGTCTATCATAGGTCTGTGTTATCCAGACACAGATATTCTACTTGTCCAACAAACAAATTAGTATATACATGTGGTTTTGGCACCCCAGCTGCAAGTTCTTGAGTGTATTTAGAATCCTCACTAATCTTCCATTATTTTCCCACAAATACTGAAACTGAGGCTAAGGAGGAGAGTACATCTGGATGTTCCCAGGGTGTGTTGTGACTCCATGTTGTGGTCTGCACAGCAGCCAGTGTAGAGGACAGTCTGTGCAAAGATGCTCAGCTCTGCACAGTTCTACACTGCAAAGTGTGGTGAGAGTCTGCTCAGGTATTGTTTTTTTCTCTTGGCACAGTTATGTACTGGACAAAGCCTGGTGAGAGTCTGTTCAGATACTGTTTTTTCTCTTGGCTTGTGAGAGGATCCTGAAGCCTCCCAGCTGGTATTTGCAGGGTCATTTACTGAATATTGGTATCCAGACCCTTTAGCTTCCAGTCAGACCTCAGCTGGTTAATTTGTTTGAACATCTCCTTCTGTTTTTCTTAATGATTTCTTAATCTAAGGCTCAGAGAAAGAAATTAAAAAATAACTAAGAGGAAAAAAGTAAGAGTATAAGATCAGAGAGTTCATAGGACCCTTTATAAATCAGCCACTGGATTACAGAAATGCCATTAGTGCATGGTATATTACCTGGGTCTCTTTCTCACTTTCTATACAAGGTTGTTCAAACAATAAATGTCACTGCCCGATTCTCTCAGTATATAAGCACTCATAAGAATGCTCTAATTTGACCTGTGCATTTTCTGTGCCCCTTTTGCTCAGTTTAGTGCGTGAAATTTGGGTAGTGTCCCACTGAATAATACATGTGTCTTTAAATAGCATTCATGTTTTGCTTTGTGTAGGCACTGCCAGAAGCCAGTGTTGATGCAAGGCCTGCACATTTGTGACAGGAGAGAAGTCTGTGGGACTACTGTGTGCAGGGCTTTGTCAAACCTCTCGTGTGAAGTTGTTCTGGTTTAGGACAAATTTGGGAGGAAACCTCCAAAGGAGTCCCTCTAGAAAGCAAACTCAAGTGCCCCTCCGACCCCACCGGTTCGGGAGAAATAAATCTCCTTGGAGAGAAGTGGAAATAAACAAGCAATGTACTCACAAACATGAAAAATGAATAATATTAAACAGTGGAACATCTCGTTCTGAAGAGATGGCAGATTCAGAAAGTCCTTCTGTGGGTCGGAGAGAGTCCTTCTCGTGGGTCTGTCCCGGCTCTCAGTCTCTCGGGGCTCGGGTCCGGTGTTCGGCTGCGGGGCAGCTTGGGGGGTCCCGGACGATGGTCCTGCTGTTCCCAGACCGAGCAATAGCTGAACACTTCCAAAAAACGTCTGGCCTCAGCTAACTAAAAAAATAAAAAACTAATTAAAAGCAAAGGAGAGCTCTCTCCCACTATCCGTGCTGCAGGCAACACACCGAGAGAGAGCTGAAGCTCTTATCTCTGTTTTTGAATACAGCCGCGAAAAACCCCACCGCCCTTTCTTCTCCCCCACTTCGCTCTTTGAACCAGTCTTAAAGGTGCAGAACTTATTTCTGGGCTAAAAAGACGAATGGGGATACAATTCAGCATCATAAACTCACCCCGGGACAGAAGTGCAAATGACACAGCCTTTTAAGGAGTCAGCAAATAGAGAATAACCTCTTCCGTGCCTTCATTTAGATAAGCAGCTAATATGTGTGTATATCAAAAGCTGCTACAGTAGTAACAAAATAAGGCATTGAGATCATCAGCATGTTTGGTTTCTACGTGTTTTATAGGCACTGAAGTTAATCTCCATAGTTCGCATCAGTTACATCTGTTTTCTTTCCAGCCTCTTCACTTCTGTTTTATTTTTTTTTTTTTAGTTTTTGTTTTGTTTTGTTTTGTTTTGTTTTGTTTTGTTTTGTTTTGTTTGTTTAAAATTTTTCTTACTCTTGGCTCATAATTTATTTGTTAGAAGAGTATTTGGAGATATTAGTGTTTTCTTCTCTGAAGTACCTCTGCCTTATAATGACATTAGCTGCAGAGAGATGTAAACCTTTGGTAAACAGCTAAATATTTTCAAAAGGCAAGCCCTTCTGCACTCTCAAAGCAGTGCCAGCTCATTTAATTGTGCAGTAGACCCCATCCACTTATACTTGTATATGAGGAAAGAAAGAGAGGGATCATCCTCTATTACAGATTTAGCTGTGGGATGAGGAGCAGAGAAGAGAAAAACTTAGATGCTAGATTTATATAGCTGGATGCATGCCACTGCAGAGACTGCTCTGCAGCACAGGCCACATGCCAGATCTCTTTCTTAGCCTCGTAAGGCAATTGATTAAATCAAGTTAGCTACTGTATGATTCGAAACTTTTCTTCTTGCTGGCTCCCTTTTATCTAATTTTCTTCCTTCCAGAAGATGCTGCTACAGCTACTCGTAGCATTGCTGACTGTGACAGTGGCAGAAATAGTGGGGGTTTTTTTCATTAGTTGGAACAATATGACAGTAAAGAATATCCACTTAGGACATATTGCCCTGAAAGAAATTCTGTACAGTTACTGCAGGTTGTGTCCTCCCACTTGTATTTCCTGACTTAAACCAGGCTCTGTCCTGATCTGAATGGCTGGTAGGGCAGGTGAGATGTGGTTGTGCAGCACACAGGCAGTGAAAAGAGCCCACATTCTCTGAGCCTTTTGGTAGTGCTGTATCTGATGTAACTGGAGTATGTGACCAGTTCTCCAGAACTCTGAGGTGGATTTGCTTAAAACCATTTCTTACATGGAATTCTCAAAGTTCCACAAGATTTTAAATTGAGGAGACATCAGATTCTATGAGAGTATTCATTAGAATACTTAGCATATTTTTTTCCTTAAATAATGAAAGCTGAAGATGACTAGAGATGGAATAAAGGCCTGTAATTCCATCTGCTTCTGCTACTGTCACTGCAGTTAGATTCTTTTTTCCTTCAGGTTTCAGGGTTGTGGGTTCAGCTTCCTGGGTTGTGGCAACTCTGTGAAGTCCTCCCTGACGCATGGAAAGTTTCTCTCCATTACTTCAGAGCTTGGAGCATCAGCTTCCCTGCTTTTCCCAACAGTCTCTTTTCTTGTGCTGCAGTTCTTTACTGAGCCCCTTCTCTTCTTGTATACCTTGTAGACTCTAGAGTTTTCTCACACTTACAGTCTGGTGACAAGGTAATAGCACAGACATGGTAATAAGTGGAAATATGTTAAAATTGATTAATTCTGGATAAAAATGACCCAAATTTTGCAAGAACACCCACTCTGAAATGAAATTAGGTCACTCCTGACTGGTGATAGCTCCCATGGCTACATTAAACCTTCTTCATCTTACACAGGAACTCTTAGCATTCTTCCAGATCATGATCCCAAAATCTGTGGTGGATGGCCCCCTAAGTCTCATAACAAGATTTTTTTAACCTTACTCTTTCAGTGTAGAACTATTTATGAGTAATTTTTATGATTCTTCGATTTTCATTTCCTCTCCATTTGAAACTTCTCTTGATGATTTCCTTAAGCTAGAGGAAGTTGTCCATCATTTTTCCATTCTGCTCTGTGGTTCTAGTTACTCCTGCTGTGTAGCTCAATGCTTGCTATGAAATTTTAACTAAGAGTGACATTTTTAGAGGTTGCATGTGGCCCACCTACTGCTGTTTTGAGTCCCTAAATCTGTTGCAGAAAACTTTTGGTATTGATTGGAACAACACTCAGAAGAAATTTATTGCTGATGGGAACACTTACAATGGGGTTTTTTAAAAAAGTGTTTTTTACAGGGAAGAAAATGGTAAAACCAAAGTTCTTTTCATAAAGGGTATTCATTTTAAACATGGAATTGTAAACACAATGGAATATAAATTATTCTTTAATCTTGATATTCTGAACACAGAAATTTTCAAATGTGTTTCTGCGGCAGTGAACTCAATCTTTTGTCTTATCCTTGGGGGAAAAAAAATTGCATTGCCAAATATGATTTCCAAATTCTCCCAAAGTAAAATTTCTGTTAGAGAAATGGAACACTGAGATTGAATTTGAGCACTAGAAAACCAGAATGGAAATTTACCAGGTGATCAGAAACCACTGGACTGGATTTGCTGGTGTAGATATTCAAAAGTTGCCTGGACACAAACCCACTATGGACTCTGGGAAACCACGTTGAGCAGGGAGGTTGGACCAGATGATTTCCAGTGGTCCCTCCCAAAATTACCCATTATGTGCTTCTGTGAATTCTATGTATTTTTCATTCAGAACCTCAGCATTTCAGTGGCAGTACAAGCAAGATGACTTCTTATTTTCCTTTTCCTTACAGAGGAGATGGTTGACCAGTCTAAAAGTCAGCCTGGAATTGGTAGCCAATTGGGGATCTTGTTAACTGTGTAAAAGGTGTTGGCTCACTCAAGAAATAAATCATCATGCCGACTTGGAGATGTAAGACCAAATTTTGATCTGAATAAGAGTAATCTCAAAACCAAATGCCTAGATAAAAAACTTACTATAAAAACAGGCCATGATATGGGCTTCTCAAAGTTACCCACATCTTCTTTCACATTTCTTAAAGGAACTTTAATGTTAAAAATAATCTCAGAGTTGAATTGGCTTGAGAAAAATGTGCTGATGAATATTTCAGCATTACCTGAATGTTGTTCTCTAACTGAAAATAGAGAATAATGGCTTAGAAATAGTTTCAAATATAAAAAAACATACTGTTTCACATAGCTGCATCCTTTCATTGATTTATTTAAAATTAGCAATGATCACTCTAAAATAGATAAACCTTTTGAGGGAATTTATATTTTTGTTTTGTTTGCACAGTACCTTTGCCAACATTCCTTTGGAGCATTTTTAGTTGTTTGGTTTTGGTTGGTTTTTTTTTGTTTTTTTTTGTTTTTTTTTTTTTTTTTTTTTTTTTTTTTAAACAGCTTATGATATTAAATCAGAGAACAAACAATGGTTTTTATATGTAATTTAATTTATTTTGCATTTTATTTTTCATTTGTTTGCATGCTGAAAATGCAAAAGTGTTCAGTTTCACAAAATGGTTCAAAGTTAACTCCAAACACAGGAACCTCAAATTACATTCCTAAACACAGATTCAGAAAAAAAGATAGTCTGACTGTCAAAGGTGGTGAACATCAATTATAGCCAGATATAGATTTTGTCATCCATATTGTTTAAGATACTCCATGAAGCAGTCCCTGCAGTAGCAGTGGAGAGGTCTGTGTCTTTGCCTTCAGTTCTCAGGTAGAACACATCAGCACTCTCCTACTAAAACCCCACTATGTAAAGCTCATGAATTGGATGAAGCTTTGGTTGCAATGAACTTCTTCACCTTTTACCTTCAAAAGTCCTATTTGAAGATTTTTATAAACAATTTTAGGGTTGTGTGATTTAGCTTGTATCTGTACCATACCCTGTCACCTCATTTTGCTAAGATGGACACTGCTGTCAGAAATCTTGTGACTCAGATTTAGAATTTGATCTCACCTAGAGCTTATGTTTGGCTGCTAAGTAATAGCCTGTCTCTCATTTGAGATGGAGGTTTTGAGCAGTTCTTTTCGTTCTGTTCCTTTCTGCATGTACACACACACGTATATATACTTAAGCTAACCCCAGTAATTATCTCTCTTGGCTGATTATTTTGGAGGTGATGATGTGAGAGTCATAAGCATTCATTTCTGAAGCGTTATCCTACTCCACCCCCTCACCATGTGTTGATTTGCTGTGGTATTTTTGTTCGTCTCTTGTGTAGTCCTCTCCAGCCTTCTCTTTTCTCAACATGGATGTACAAGCTTATAAGAACTGAACCTTTGTTATTTTCTCCCTTCTCCCCCCTTTTTTCCCCCTTCTCTCTTCTAACTGAATGTGTGTTAGTGAAATCAGGGAAGAAGAAAATCGGGCTGCTTGCTTTGCGTTGGTGTTTACTATGAGTCATAACAACAGCTTGGTGCTCTTGAAAACTTTTGTGGTGGGAGAATAAACAGCATGGATGCAGTAAGAGAAACGGCAGAATGTACTGTACTTGCAGTTCTCTGACTCAAGGACATAATTGTGGGTGATGGGAATGCATTTTGATAGAGGTTTGCACTTACTCATGCCACGGATATATAAAATTTCTGCTAAGGAAGCAAATCTGATTGCTCAAAGTTTGCTCTGGTTGCACTGAAACTGGACTTACTGGGAAGGATTTTGGCAGCAGCTGACTTTTTGTAGAGCTACCTAAAATAGGCTTGGTATGAGAAGTGAGTTTAGAATGATTGTTTTGACACTGATAATACACAGAAGTTTAACATGAGATGACATATTCATCATTCTGCTCTCCAGTTATCTGCCTGTAACTACCCACATTCAGAGTTTAAGAACTATTTCATTCTTATGCCTGAAATTACATTGTTTCCAAACTGCTTACAGTTTTTTACAGCTATATTAGAGACAAGGATTTGTCCTCCATTGCTACAGAACTGAGCATATATTAGGATCTTAAATGACTCGTCATATGCCACATGAAGTGTATGCTGTCTTGATTTCTAGTTGAACAAACAGTTATAAAACACTCTATCCCCTAGGAAGTGACTGAAACAAACAGTAAAAGATGGTACTCAGCCTTGTGGCTGAAAGTCTGTTTATCATGGTGATAAACAAGACTCAAGATCACTTTCTTGATGCAAAGTCTATTGGACAATAATTTTTTAACTTCTCTGTTTTCAAAGAATTTAATATTGTTACAGGCAGCTTCCAAGATTGGTTCCAGTTATGACATTTGGTGCAATGGGAAGACAATGAACTAGGACTTGATGTTAGGCTGTTAGGGTAAGATATGTAATAGAGTACATGTGAATTCAGAGAGAGAAAAACCATCAGGATAAAGTAGAAGGAGGCAGCCCAGTGATTTCAATTCACAATTTCCCATAAAATTTTTAAAACTGTTTGAACAAAAATTGCCCACATGTCATAGGAAAAAATGCTCGCTAGACAAACAGTTCCAATATTCAGTTCTGCTGAATGGTTGGTATTTTCCAGCTCTACAAGCCAAGCCATTTTAATGGCACTACTTTTAGAAGTGAGTAATGGTTGCTGGTCAGTCTCAGCTTATCTACCATTGGACAGATTAGACAATAAAGCAAGAAGATGGGGGCTACACTTGTCATTAAAAAAATCCTTTCAAATTGATGGCCATGCAACCACACTGTTTTCATACAGAAAACATTCATCAGGAATACCAAGGTGCTGTTGCTTTTATAGAATAATGATGTTCGTGCATTGTGGAACTGCAAAATTCCATAATTTTCACAGAGTATGTCGGAAATGACTGTCTGGTTTAACATGATATTCATGCTACTTAAGGATGCAAAAGGCAAATAACTACAACTTGCCTTCTGAAAGAATATAAACAAATGATTTGTATTAGTACCAGCAGAATTGTTATGGGTACCTGGCATTGCCAATTATAAGCAAGAAGCAGGCTGGAGTATTGGCCCAGAACATGCTGTTTTAGAATGCTTTCATTAGTAAGACTAAAGAGAGAGAGGGTACTATAAATGTCATTGACCCATTAAAACTCAGTGGGCTGTTTATGTTTCACACCTGGGCATCACTTTAAAGAAAAGTGAAATAGCCTGGGAGCTGAGATAAGTATAGTATGGAGTTCTGAGAATAAGGGCAATTATATGAATGCCAGAGTCACACCTGAGTGTGACTGCTGTGAACTGCTTGCAGCTGCTGGGCGGAATCAAGGGTGCGAGCAAGGTCAGTGGCTGTGCTGAACCTGCTCTCAGATGTTTCACTGTTGGCAACTTTTTAAACAGAAGAAAAGAAACAAAAAAGCATGACTTCTGTCAAAACTGTTCACCTTCTGTGAACAGAAGATATCCCATAGTTTCTTGACTCAGGAATAAGATTGGTCTGGAGATAAATTTTTGGGCAGTGCTAAACTGTATTCTATCAAAGACTTCATGGGTCAGTGTAGATTAAAAGCAGAAGGGATCACATACCTTTGCTTCTTTTATGATCCGGGATGAAAAACTTCATGCAAGTCCAGCCTCAAGGTTGTATTTTTTTACTTCATGATATACTGTATAGAAAATAGTTTACATAAAGTGGATAGTGCCAGGCACTTCTAGTAACCTCTCCTCAGAAGTTATTTGCCCTTATTGTAATGGTCTGCTTCATTTCTCATCCAGATTTCTCTAATATTCATTACTCTGAGATTTCTATGAAAAGTGTCTTTCTAATGGCGGTGTCTCTATACTCTGATCAAGGGGGCTAATTAAACATTCTCTTGGAGAGATTAAGTCACTTAGTCATAGTCACATATTTTATGAACATGTGTCGTTCTTGCAGTTTTTCCTAAGGCACTTCCAATTCTTCACTTGCAATGTGGATACTTACATTTGTCACAGCCTTGCATTCAGATCTTCATTTCAGTCAGTAATTTAACCATGAAGCCCAGCATCCTTCTAAATTTGAGATTAGAGTCCTCCATCCATTATGCTTCAGCATATGTGCTTTTTCATTAGATTTGTGTTTGGCTGTATTAAAATTGATGTAATGTAAATGAAATTATGTCACCAAATAGTTTCACCATTCAATCTGATCTGTTGCCACAATTAATTTTCACTGTGTTGCCCTTTCGTCATCTGCAAATATTGGACTTCTTCTTCTGGATTATTCATGAAGACATGGGTTTGCATGGGGACTCATGGTCAGTTTAGAAGTAAACCCTGCCAGTCTTGGCAAAAGAATGGTCACGGAAGAGTGGTCTGACATTTATAGCTATTGTTGAGGCCCATCCATCAACCAATCCTCAATCTGTTTAGTTTATTCCTTTATTATGTGACAAAACTAAATTGTTTATCACAATGTTTTTATCAAGAAGTTTTATTAACATACTGGCCATTAACTGAAACACTAACAAAATACATAGTCCCATCAACATTTTAAGACCTATTTTCCATAAAACAGTGATTATCATTAAATTGTGGCTGTATTCTGAATCATTCTCTTTACTGCTTTGCCTGTGATGATAGTGCACTAATTGATACACAGTTAACCAGGTCATTTTCCTTATAAGTTTTTAATATTGCTAGCTCAAATTTAGCTTTTTTTCTCCAATAGTCTGAATAAATACTATTTTTAGTAAAAATTATTTTCAGTGTGGTACATAAAAACAATAAAAAATGGCACTTGTGCCAGGCAGTGAAGAAACATGAAACAGCAGAAATTCCTTTTCTGGAAATACTGAGCAGGATGGGTTCTTCTTGTTATGCTGGTGTTCTAAGATAATTGCACACTAATGGGAATGTAAATCAGGAGAAGGCAAGACAAAATGATGTTCCCCTTCCAGGTGACTATTTCCTTAATTGTCAGTTTTTAAAATTTTGATGTTCTGGTTTGGTCACATCCTGCTTCAAATCATCAGCCATGTGGTTTGAAACGTTCCAAAACCAGTGGTCTGGAAGGGGTCTAATAGATTTATGTATTTGTATGCTAAATAAAGTATAAAATAAAGTAGTCACCGAGGATTGGAACAATTACTGTAGGCTGCTAACCATATGTGAGAACAAAGTGCGTGACTTTCATATGATTAGAATGAATCAGAGGTAGCCCACTCTGTATTGCAGTGACACTTTTATTAAATGAATTCATAAAATGAGTGTTTGGAGTGCTTTAAATGGTATTAACCATAGATCTTTTAGATTGAGGGTTGTTTCTGTCTACATCATCTTGTTTAATGTGAGTGTTTGGTTTGTAGCTTCAAATTCTTAGTGATTGCTGCATTTGAATGAGGCTATAAAGGAAAAAAAATCCCAGATACAGGTGCTTTCCAAGTATATGGTTGTCTAATGGAACTGAAGTCACTAAACATGGCATTTCATAATATCCACTGGCTTACAATGTAAGAATCTAAATATAGAAATAATTAAACGTTTGCTTATAATTTCACAATCATAACTGCCAAGGTTCCTCTGATGTCTAGTGGGATTTGGATCAGACCCTCATTGTCCTCAGTCATTTTTAATCAATACAAAAATTTATTGCTAAGGAATTAGGAGATTTGGGCTTTTGCCATTTTTATTTCTGTGAAATTTTTGACTCTTATTGTATAAGGCGTATTTTAAAGCCCTATGTTGTGTAAGCCTCATGTCTCATAATACAGCAAACATCTGCCAGAGTTTGGAGTACAAAGTGTTTTGAAAATAGACTGGGTCTAGGAATTAATAAACATTCACCAATTTCTTGAATTTCTAAGTATTAAATGAACTGCATTTTTTTTTCCTTTTATAAAAAGTAAGCATAATTTATTTTTGTAAAAGTAACTGGTATGTAGCAACCCACCTTCTCATGAATAGTAGTCTTAAAAAAGACCTGCCTGTCAAAAAAGACGTCTCAAACCTCTCTTTGTTCCCTGCTAAATAAAAACTCATCAGTTTCTAGCTATCCAACCAATATTATCTTAATTTAATGTTTATCTTGGGCCTAATGCTCTGTGTACATTTGTATAGGGAAAACTACCCCAGCTCATGCATTGCCCGGGTCTTGACATCTGTATTCAGATCAGTGGTTAGAAGAGGCTGGATTGAATTTATTCCTTTCCTTGTATTCAAGGAATTAGGTGACAAGTAAGGAAGATACATATATAATTTATAAACCAGCTGGAAGTCAGTGAGGTGTCACCATTGTTTTAAGCTGGAGCAGCCCTGGCAAGCATGCTGCAGTGTGCAGTCCCTGTGCAGGAATGCAGCACTGGGATAATCTGTCTCCCTTTGTGTGAAGAAGCATTAATCACTTGCCTTATATTTCATAAGTTCCTGTGCTTAATATGGAATACATCCCTGTTGACTCCACGCGTTTTATGTTTTACGTCTTCATAAAAAAAGAGAAACATAATTGCAGCAGATGAGTGTTTGGTTAATCACACTTATTTTCATGTGTTCAGTTTGCACCTTTACAAAGAAGCAGTGTTTGGAAATGCATCTTTTAGGTGATGGGAGTCAGAGGGAATCTGACTTGGGAAGAGGAATAAGGCAATGGGGGCTTAGGAGTGGGAAGATAGGAGGAAGACTGGTCTCTAGGGTAACTTTTATATCAATTTTACACACTTGCAACCATGCTGGTAAATTTATAGTTTTTCACAGGTAGCTTGAGGGAAATGCATGTGAAAATGTGATGTTTTTAAACACAACCCTGCACTGAAAACACTCTACAAAGTTTGGAGGATTAAGGTGGGGGGTCAGGAAGCATGAGAATGCTACACTCTTTGGCTATTATCTAATTGTTTATAGCCAGATTAATAGGTCTTAAATATCCTGACTTTTCTTTCAGGTGCCTAATCCACTAAATGCCACTTATTTAATAAGTAGTAGTATTATGTAATAAGTATTTAATAAGGTAGTCTTGACACATTTACTATGGATTGATTGATCAGCTTCTTCTGTTGTCTTCTAAAAGCTGACACATTTACTCATGTTTATTCTGAGTCTGAATTTTTCAGCTTCAGATGAAGCTGGATATTGCTGAAATAAGTACTTGAGAAAAGTCTCTCTATATTTGTATTGTGGACATTGGACAGCTCTGAGTTGTGTCAGCACATTTAACATACTCACTTCTAGGTTGAGAAATGAACTGTGTTTGAAGGATAGCTCTAGGTGTAATTTTCAATGTTGGTCTAACAGCAAATTTTTCTGAACACTTTTTACCTCTCTCTGGCCTCATGTAGTGATGAATCAAGTGATGCTATGCTGTGTGTCAGATTATTTACCAATGCATAGTTTAAACTGAGAAAGATTTGCCTAAAATAATCAGCATCCTATTTTTTTTTTTATTTTGGTGCAAATTATTATTTAGAAGTGTGTCTACAGGAAGCAATTAACAGAGATTGGATGTACCTTTCTTGACAAAAGGAAATGAGAAACAGCATACATTGTTTGTGGAAGATGCTCCTTTGGAAATCATAATTTTATATTGTTCTTGTTGAGCAGGAAAACTGCCTGTAATCTTGCTTGAAATGTCCTTGTAAATTTTATTCATTGGTAGCAAAGGCATCCAGTGTTAATGGCAAGAGAAAGCAGCTGGACAGTGAAAGAATGGCTGCCAAACACACAGTAGAAGACACTTCAGACTGTGCCACAGGAAAGAATTAAAACAAAAAATAAGCCTAATGTGGGAGGAAGATATTAAATTCACTGAGGAAGCAATGGCTTAAGTCTTCATCCAAAGAAAACTGCCTTTTATATTCCCCTCAAGGTCTGCATGGTTAATCTGTTGCTTTGCTTGTCAGTGTATGCTTCTTGCAGTTTGCTTGTCTAGGAATAAAAATATTTTGAGAGTCCCTGTGTGAAAAGTGTTGCCTGGGGTAGGTATGGTGGAATTTTGGGGAGAGACGTTATAAGGATTGCTTATGTTTATATCCATTGGGCCTTTAGATAAACTTCAAAGATAACATGGAGAACATTGGTTCTTGAATTCAGCAGATACAGATGTACTCTTAATGCCTGGGTTTAGCAGCAGCTTCCCAGGAGGGAATAATCTCTCTGATGTCTGGTTCACTTGGAGGCTTGAGGAAAGAAATATCTTATTTCAAACTTCGCAGAAGCAGACATGAATTAAGGAGTGCTTTGGGTCAAAAAGCACTCTCCACCCAGCCTGTTTTATGATGTATATTAATCAAAGTAGCTCAGGGATCCCCCTCTTTTAATAGTGATACAAAAATACAGAAATCATCATTTGTAGAAAACTGTATATAGGAATCTGTATAGAAAAAAATATTTTCTTCAGTGGTGGGTAAAATAATCTAATCATACTGATTTTTGATTGAATTATTTTCTACCCTGCAACTAGTAACAGTATTTGCAAACCGCACTTGTATCTCATAGCATGAAAAATTATTATTATTAGCAGTACAGTCAGAGTGTGGTTATGATAGAGTCAGTCTGTTGAATTTCAGGGAAAAAAGCTTGCTTTATTTGCAGATTGATATATTTGAAGGTTAAATAGATCTCTAAAGTTGAGGCCAAAAAATGAAGTGATGTGTCCGTCCTACTTGGAAATTTAGAGATGAAATTGTCTGGTATTTTGGGTACTTCCTTAGATCATGTACTCGGAGTACAGTAGTGCACTACAGTACTTAGAGCTGATGGCTACTTTGCCTGGAATATTTAATTTTAAGTGAAAACCTAAAGGATAATGAAAAAAGAAAAAGCTAAGAAAAGTGAAGTGGAAAAAAAGCTAATTTTGCATCAGATAAAATTTGTTTTTCCAGTAGTTACTGAGATAGGTCTGTAGTTAGGCTTTGTCTTTTCTATCTCAAAGGGAAAGTAGCACGTAAACAAGAAGTTCTACTTCAGGGAGAGTTAATTATTGAACTGATTAATACAACTGTCTGGATACCAGGTGGCCACCAAAGCTGCCCTGTCACTCCCCTCCTCAACAGGACAGAGGAGAGGAAATATAATGAAAGATTTGTGAGTTGAGATAAGGATGGGGAGAGATCGCTCACCAGTTACAGTTCATGGGCAAAACAGATTGGAAAAATTAGTTAGTTGAATTTATTACCAATAAAATCAGAGTAAATCAATGAGAAAATAAAAACAAATCTCAAAAACACCTTCCCTCCACGCCTCCCTTTTTATTGTGCTCAACTTTACTTTCAATTTCTCTACCACCTTCTCTGCAGTGACTTGGGGTGCTGGGGAATTGGCACTTAGTTCATCATGTCTCTGCTCTTCCTTCCTCCTCAGACAAATAACTCCTCAGTCGTCCCCTGCTCCATCATGGGGTCTCTTCAATAGGAGACAGTCCTCCATGAACTGTCCATGAGTCCTTCCTGTGGGCTGCAGTTCTTCACAAACTGCTCCAGCAGAGGTCCCTTCCATGGGGGCAGTCCTTCAGGAACAGGCTCTTTCACTGTGGATCCCCCATGGGATAAGAGGTCCTGCCAACAAACCTGCTCCAGTGTGGGCTTTTCTCTCCGTGGGGCCATAGGTTCTGCCAGGACCCTGCTCCAGCGTGGAATACCTATGAACTCACAGTCTCCTTGGACATCCACTTTCTCCAGCATGGGATCTTCCACACAAGGCAGGTTCATACTGGCTGCAGTGTGGACCTCCATGGGCTGCAGGGACACAGCCTTCCTCACCATCGTCTTCACCACAGAGTGTGGGGGAATCTCATCTCTGGCACCTGCAGCCCCTCCTGCCCCTCCTTCTGCACTGACCTTGGTGTCTGCAGGGCTGTCACTCTCACGTGTTCTTACTCCTCTCTTCTGGTGCTGCAGTTGCTCCCCTGCAGTGATTTTTACCTCTTCTTCACTCAGTTGTGCCAGAGGTTTTGCTACTATTGTTGATGGGCTCAACCTTGGCCAGTAGTGGGTCCATCTTGGAGCTGGCTTGGATTGAGTCTGTGGGACATGGAGGAAGATTCCAAGCAGCTTCTCACAGAAGCCACCCCTTCTGTCCCACTGCTAGCAAAATATGGCCACGAAAACCCAATACAGCAACCAATTATTGGACTGAGGCCACAGCTTCCAGCATAAACTGGATCTTTGGGTACCATAAAATAAGGAATGCCAGAGGAAGTAAAGCCCAGAGCTCGGAGAAGATGCACCACCTTCTTTCAAGTCAAATAAATCAAAGAAACTGCAGTCATATTGCTCTGGAAAACACTGGTATTGCCCTATTCTTTGGATTTTTTGTAGATGCATTTTACTGCCAAAGTTATCCATAGGCCAAAACATTCAGGTTGATTTAGATTGAAGGTACTTTGTTGTTCTTTGTACATAAATAACAGGGAGGATAAATGTGGGATGAGAATAGCTGCAAAGGAAATTACGGCTCATTCAATAAGTCTTTGGCATTTTAAGGTATGCACTCTAAGGTTTGCAAATTTTAACTCCTGTTATTTTAATATAGCCTGTAATTATTCCTCAGGGTATGTCAATTATTCAGTGCCTATTTAAAGTAGCTAATAAGCTATCTTTGACAATTTTGTGATTCAAATTCATTTGAGATTAAAGTTACTGATTTTTTCCTCTTCAGTGAATAGTTCCCAATAATTTGATAAAGTTGATTTATTATTTGTATACTTGTGCTTTACTAGAAAAAATATTATCTGCAAAACCTTACATAAATTTGGTACACATTAAACCAATAATTAGACAAGTTGTGCATTTGTTTTTTTGCTAAATACCATTGTTCGGATACTTGAGGTAGGGGAAGGCATTATGTTGCAATTAATATGCTCACAAGCTACAAATTATTGATTAGAAATGTTTCACTGCATTGAAAGCTTATTCTCAAGGTGGATATGTTTGGTAGCATATGGGTCTTGTTGAGTAAGAAGCACTTTGCTACAGTCTTGCAAAGCAATGGCTGCTCTTTCCTATAGCCAGACCTGGGAAAACCCCATGTGGGGAAGATAAAATTGCTTACAGGTGTGCTTGTGTACTACATGTGTTGCATGAACTCTCTCCTCTTGCTTCCCTAAAGCAGTTCTTAGAACTTTCATCAGCCTGGGATAGAATCAGTAATAGTCAAAATTTGTGGGCTTGACTGATGTGCACTGGTAAATGTGGTAAGAACCATATAACTCTGCTAAGAGCTCTTGGAGAAAATCCAAACATCCTTTTTGGATTGTCATCTGTACTGGGGTGACCAGTGCAGGGGTACTGCTAGTTGAGACCCATTGGTGACTCACTTTCCACTCACTTTTCTCTGCTATTCCTATTCTCATAAAAATACCAAATCTTGTGATACCTGTTGTTCATCAGAAAATATTTTGAAAATAGCTGTCTTAATTTCTGGAAAATATGTAAAGTATTCTCCTTTATTCTCCTGCCTTTCTGCCTTCCTGCCTTCCTTGGAATAAAATAAAAATCTGAAAGCCGTGACAGTAGAAAACAGGTTTGATTTTAAAAATACCATGTAATGCTGTGCTGATGTGTCAGTAACTGACTGGTGGCACTTTCCCCTTTTTGAGCTGACAGGAGGGTATGAAACTGGTGGTGGCAGGGTTTAAGCAGCACAGAAGTTGGAGTATCTGCAGGAATAAGTTTTGTGTCCTGGGATGAACTTAGTTAGCCAAGTCATTTAATATTGTTTCAGTGCTTTGGGACACCAGTAACTAAAATGCAGGAATGGTTTACAAGCAAGCAGAGTCCTTGTACAAACTTATGACATTGTTCTTGTGAAAGGAGATTGAAAGAGATGGACTTTCAGAATAGTGATCACTGAAGAAGGGAGGAGAAGGAACTGCTCGGGAGCAGGCTTAAAAAGAAAGATGTAGATCAGAAATAAGGAGCTTAAAAAGAATGATGTGGATCAGAAATAAGTAGCTTATAAGAGGAAAGAGAAAACATTTGGAAAGCTCCCTTATGAAGAAATTACATCTAGAATAGGAAAAGCAAGGAGCAAAACAATGCAATTGAGGTTTAAAATTTTCATTATATCTAGAGGAGTGTTTAATTATCTCCAGGCCAAAGCATCATTTCAATCATAATAATTTCCTAAGCAAGAAGCCAGTGAGGTAGATAAGTATCACCTGTAATGTTACTTGTGCTGACAAAGAGACAGAAACTTTCAGATATTTCTGTTTTTCTGGACCTATGGCAGAGCTAATCTAAGAACTGCAAAGGGGGAAAAAATTCCCCCCACCTTTGGGGCCCAGGAATTGTGCCTGGGCAGAGATCAAATCTTAGTTGTAATCAGCAACACAGGTTCCTCTGTTTGTGAAAATTTAACTGTCCATCCATTAAAGTTTTATTTTCCTTGTGGGGCAGATCAATAGACGAATAATTGATTGGCTGACTAAATGAAAGCTGAATTATTGAAGATTTTAAATGTGAATTTCATGATGTGAGATGGTTAGAGACCAGGGCAGATGCCAGGGGAAATTTTAAGTAAATGAATTAAAGTGGCCAAGGTAGAGTTATTCAAGACCCTTTAGCCAAGTGAAGAGTATGCCTGTCAATTCTTGCTCTGTGTATCTTCAACTTGTCCTTTCCATAAGAATGAACCTTTTCTCTCTAGGGCCTGGAGTCCCAGCTTTCCCATTTCCCAGTAAGTCATGCTGCCAGCACCTCTCAGCAGACACAAATTTACACAATGTCAGGATTCTATTAAAAATTATAAAATGTGTTACGACCTGATTTTTCAAAAGCTTTTCTTTTTTTTGACCCAACTGAATCTTTCCTCAAATCAACAGGATTGGAATAGAAGCAGACTGCTCCTGCAGTTGGTTGGAGAAACTGTAAGTGTAACACTACCATACTTTTGTCACTTTTATTTTCCTAACCATTTAATTAGTTATATATGTCAACGTTAGTATCTTGGTGTTTGGCTATGTTTTTAAGATCCAGCCTGCTGTTAGGAGCACCCCAAGTCTTGGAATGGACATATTGGAATGGCATTTCTGTGGCTGTCTTTTAAACAATCATAGAATCATCAGGTAGAAATAGATTTTTAAGATTATCAAGACCAATCTTAAAGTTTGTAACCAAATTCTGACCAGCCTTCTCAGCTGGTATGCACAGCTGTGAATCACAGCAGAGGGTGAAAGCAAGGACCTGTGACTGAAAACATGGTAATTTCTTCTTGGCAATGTTTATGCAAGATTTTCAAAATTCTCTCATGAGCATGCACTAATGCCTCTGACCTACCCATAGGAATTAGAGGAAAACTTTATGGTTTCCCTTGTATTTAAGTCAGCTTGTGCTTTCCATTGTAAAAGCAATGTTTTATTTGAGAAGTCTCAAAGATGGCAGTTTATAGCTCATCTCTGATGATAATCAGAAAGATTTGCTGTTTTAAAACTTATTATTTCTTACTTATTTCAGAAAATATTTGTAGCTAGAGAAAATAATTTAATATTGCAGCAGAAATGCTATACTACAAATGCCACAAATGTGTTAAACCCAAAACTCCTGAATTTCAAACAAACTCTAGCAGTAGGCAGGAAATGCTGTATTTATGTTGTATCAAACAGTGCATCAAGAAAGGGCAGACTCATGTGAGAGCAGTTGTTATTTAATTGTATAAAATTACATGCCTTTTTTTTTCTGTTTAACAACTTTAAGGTTCATGGAATATATGTATTTACAGTACCTTGCAAGAGAAACCAAAACAAAAACTGTTTTAAAAATTGCCTTGTATGTGCTGTAGTCACAAAGGGCAGACAGAAATTCTCAAGTTAGAATATAAGAGACAAAGATATAGTAGAAAAGTGATATGAAGTGATGAACTTGCAAAAAATGCAGTTTTCTTGGTTTTAGCTAGTGGTGTTGACACTTCTGTGCTGATTAGTAATAGGTTATTAACATATTTTTAAATTAAGCAAGGGAAAATGAGTAAGTTTATAAAATCCACTTATCTATTGTGCTGATTTCCTGTCTGGGAGGTTTCTAGTGAGAGGTTCAGAATCTAAAGAAAGAGTAATTGAGAACTAAATTGTGTTGGGAAGGGTGACAAATGTAGCAGGAAGACATAGCTTGTTCTGGCATGGCCTTAAATGGAAATTTTGTTATATTAGATAAGGGATCACAAAATCCCCGTTTAATATCATGTAAGGTAATCTAACATTGTATCAAATGTGTAGTAGCATTTGACATAGAGATGTTGCTGTGTTGACTGTGTTTTAAAGCTCACTATTATTTGGACTAATGACTTGTATTTCTTTCTTCTGCTCAGAGTCTGGAGTGCTGGGTGTCAGTGAGTGATGCAGGAAAGGAGAGGGTGTTCTCCTGAGTGCTCTGGCACATCCTAATTTTTGAATACTGTTGGATAGCTCTTGTCTGTAATCTTGTGGAACTCCAGCTGTCTGTGTATCACACAGAACATGCTGTAAATCAGGAGTGTTCCACAATCCCACTCTAAAAACAAAGGAGAAAATGTCTTCTTGGAAATGACATGGAAAGGACACTTTTAAGTTAGAAGTAGAAGCTTCATGGGGCTCTTTTCCTTACCCTGTATTGATATGGTATATAGCACAGCAAGCAAATGGTGATGCTGCTGCTCATGACAGCAAAAGCCCAAGAGTGAATTTAAGCTGGAATTTGTGCTCACTCTTTCTGTCATGGTGTGTTCTTGAACAGTCAGCTGCATTCCTAAAGGAGTTATATATGAAACATAGTGGATTCCAGCTTATCATTTTTTTCAGTTTTCTCCCTTATCAGCCCCCTAGTAGGCATCACAAAAGCTGCACAAACACTTAGCAAACACTGATATTTTAACAGAAAGTTTGACTTGCACAGTGCTATGATTTCCTTTGCAGTTTTTGTTTGAGAAAGTCATTGGCTTGACTCCAGGAAATATTGGCTAAACACTGTAAGAGAAGAGTGAATGATAAGTAATAATTTTTTTCTCTGTGCAAACCCATGCTAGGGCTGCCCTTACTGTACAGGAGACACAATTTTTTTACAAGCATCTTACTTAATTCAAATTATGCAATTCAGTTTAGCTTGTACTACCCTTCTTAAAGGCATTTCAGAGCAGAAGAAGGGCATTCATTGTAAAAAGGAGCACAAAACAGGTGGCTTTTTTGAATTTCTATATTTCCCAGCTAGAAAAGTGCTCTGAGAGTAAAACACTCTCTCATATATGACTTAGGTGTGTATGTTATGAGTTGTTATTTGTCTTGTATCTCACTAAATAACTCTTTAACTCTCTATCTCTGGTTTTAATAAAGAGAATAGAACATTAAATAGTTGCAGTGCCTTTCATGGGTAATGGATGAAGGAAGGTCTTCTAGATGAGCTGTGGATAGGTTTATGTTTCATTCCAATACTGGTTGAATAGTCCCTTAAGTAAATAGGTCATGCCAAATTAAATATGATAACCTTATCTTGCATTAAGATAACTTCATTAATAAACATTAAAAAACCCAAAAGCTGTTGGTGAAGATCACACTATTGGTATGAAGGATGCAATTTGTAACACCCGCTTCCTTAGTAATGGTTTTCTTGCTTTTTAAAATTGCAGTTGGACCTACACCCTTGTATACTAAAAACAAATTTACTTTTCTAAAAAAATTGCAGTTGGGACATGACACCCATTAAATCCCATGTATTGTAAGACTATTTTATCTGTGTTGTTGCAGGTCTTGAGACCTAAATGAGTGTTAGGATTTTCATCAGCAGAAGTTATTAAAAACTTTCATTTAGGATTTCAGAGAACAGCATTCCTTCTGCTCATCTCTGCACAGACACCTCTAAAAGCCTTTTTCTAGAATTTATGAAAGCAGACCAAAAAGCACTCTTGTATGTGCTCAGTCATGGGTCAAAATTCTGTCCTTTGTCACTGGCCTCCCAGAAAAAGCTGATCTTTGCCATAGAGCTGTCCAGAGGGCAAGAATTCATTCTTAATGACTTTCAAGAGATTGTGCTTTGTTTTCATTTGAATGCATGTTGTAATTAGTGCATAACCAAAGCCCTCACAGTGCTGTGTAGGAACAGAATTCTAGTTTTGCAATTTTGTTTGAAGCTAGGACCATTTAATGGAGGAATGTTTCTTACATTTCATTAGTTTCTCTCGGTCTGCTCTGGGTTTAACCCCTTTCCTAATGACTCTTTCATATGCCTATAAAGCAACCCATTTTCACCAAAGAGTTCTTCTCTTTACAATCCAGACCCCTGGAACAGGATGAATTGTTATCTTGATAAGTTCATGGAGATGAGAAAAATTTTGGATTATTTGCTGTATTTTTAAGATGCAAAAGAAATTATTTGCAGAACCCTCCACAGGGAAAAATATTTGTATTTCTGAGAGGTTAAATAACCCCCATGAAGGTGGAACATAGATGTGTGGAGAATAGAAGTTACAGGATAAAAGAAGGGTGAGAAAGAACTGGATCAAAACTACTTTGTTACTGCTACTTTGAATGCTCAACTTCTAGAAACTTTCCAGAAGTGCTAATTAATCTGTAAATGCAAGTCGAAGTACAGGTTTGTTACTTGAAACATATAATTATCTGTATTACTAGTGTATCTAATTGACAACTAATAATTTGTAATCTGTATATGTAGATCATTTAGTTAAAATATATTACCTGTCAGATTAGCAGTGCAAAAGCTTTGTCATTCTGCTGTGCAAATCCAGGGCTGTGTTACAGAATAATATATTTGGATTGGAAACAAGGCTATTTCAGTAGTTTTATAGGTATTAAAAATTATTTAAAATATGTTTCCATGTACAGAGTACCCATGTAATGGTAATTCAGTTGTGAAGAGGGTGTCACAGAATTACTTGTTGAATCAGGCATTAAATATTTCAGCCAAAAAATATGATGTCACATCATAATATGTACCTAAGAACCTCTCCCCAGCTGGTGCAGGATTATTACTTACTAGGTATTCTTCATGGTTTTGCATATTGTTTAAATGTCACAGGATTCCCCCACTCCTTTGGTGTGACAAAGCTTTAATCCTACAGGCAGAGCTGTGAGTGGGAATCTAGTAAAAACAAAGTTTTCAACAAGATGGCTCATGCACTGGTAGCTGTCTGACTGTAGCTTAGCAGAGGATAAGTGCCAGGGGAGCCACAGCTGGAATGCTGCTGTAGAGCTGTTGTAGAGCTAAGGGCAGGAGGTACTATCTGGGACTGTCTGCACTTCTTGATTGTCACAGAAGGGATTACAGCCTGTTTCTATAGTTTAGGAACTGATGTTTTGGACTAAGCTATGAATAACCTAGCTGAATAATTCAATTTAGCCTTCCTCAATATGTTGTAATCCTTTGAGCACACCAGTTTTGTCCACACTGTGCTTAGCTATTGGGAATTCAGTGTATTTTTCAGGTACATGAGAAACTGTGGTAAGGTATTTTTTTACAATGTTATTGTCTGCAAATCAGGGGATTGAGCAGGACCTCTGGGTCAATCCTGGCTATGGATAAAGACATTTCCCTTTCACAGTCAGGGAAAGAAGGAGGAAATGAGTGCCATGAGCAAATGCAAAGCAAATTAGATATTATTATTAGGGGTGGTTAAAACTCCTTACACACCACTAACCAGAGTGATATATTTGTCCTTATTTTTATGTGCTTAATCCAGAAGGCACAGGATGCAGTAATTAAATTGTGGCTACCATCGACAGAGAACTTCATTTTCTTTCTGTGCTGCTCTTAAGAGAAAGGCTTTCTATTCTTAGTATTCAAGAATGCTGCAGCTTTTTTCTAAAATCTAATAGCTATATCCCAGTTTTCTTCTTAAAGTTAGAAGTTCCCCTTGGCTTTCCTTACAGTCTTTTCTGTCTCTGGAGAGACACTGCCTGTGCTGCAGCCTTTGGACAGAAGTGATATTGTTGTGTTTACTTAACACTTGACCTATTATCAAAGAGGATGATTGACTCTCTGCACATGCTGGGATGGGGTGCCTGGGTCACACAAAGAGCAGAGTAATACCTGTCTGGTGAGGTGGATGTGCACACACATATATAGGCCACAGTAGGGATCTTTGTGAAGAGAGTGTTCAAGAATGAATCACTTGAGAGAACAACTTATCCTGGCTCCACTGAGCATAGAACTCTTTATGACTCCTGCTTGCCTAAAGCTACTCCTGACAAAAAAAAAAAAAAAGCTACTTCCCTTGAAAAAATGCAGTGAATTGATAGCATCTGTCAGAATGAATCAGCAGGTGTAATCAGATGTTCCCTGAAGGGCTTGTGCATTAGAAATCATAGTAAGAAGAGAGCTTGGTTGAAGGTTCCTAGCTCCCATAGGAGGTCTTTTCCATGCTGTGTCCCTTACTGGAAATAAAAAAATGAACAGCATCATGGTATTGCTAAGGGTAAAGTTGAAATGGTAGCTCTGTTAGTTAGACCCATATGTACCACCCTTAATTCAACAGAAGTGTCTATTGACATTACTGGCACTCACAATGCTCAGGGGTGACCTAGACTTTCACACTCTCTCAATTCCTCTGAGAACAGGATCTTCTGAGATGCAGGTCCTGAGGTTAGGCTAAGATGTGTGTCAGAAAGCTTCTGAAAAATCTTTTATGGAGTGGCATCTTTTCAAATAGTGTTGGAACAGATCTTCTCTACTGACATCAACCTTCTGTAGTGCCCAGTGACAGGATGTGAGGGAATGGCCTGAAGTTATGTTAGGGGCAGATTAGTTTGGATACTACTAAAAGGTTCTTCAACTAGAGGGTGGTTGGACACTACAACAGGCCCCCCAAGGAAATGGTCACAGCACCAAGTCTGACAGAATTCAAGAAGGGTTTGGACAGTCCTATCAGGCACATGGTGCAATTATTTGGGATCTCTTGTGCAGGGCTCAGAGTTGGGCTCGATGATCCTTATGAGTCCCTTCCAATTCTGTGTTTTATGGGATTCTGTGATTCTGTGATATTGCCACAAAATGTGCCAGTGTGACCCATGCACATACTTTCTAATATATTATGCTTATTTAATAACCTAAGTACTGCCAAAAATGGAATGTATTCAGAGTTCATTAAGGTGGATAAAATTCTCCTGAGTTTTGTGCTTAATTTCTTCTTTGACTTGGTACCTTTATAAATAAACAAAGACAAGTTCATGTCTCAGATTATCTTTTAGACATCAAGTGATGTGGATTCATTTTACTTAAACTTAGACATTAAACTATGACATTAAACTTTGCCTTGAGCTAGATCACTCTGAGCTGTCTGCAGTCAGTGCAAATGAGCAGGTAGTTTGAGGGTGGGGTTCATGTCCTGTATTACATATCCATCGTGGGCTGAAGTGAATTGTTTCCAGAAATTCCTCTCTCCATAGGACCAAAGAAGATTCCTTCAGGTACAAACATGAAATCCTGGTCACATCAGTGCTGTCTCTGTGAACTAACACTTTAACACACCTAGTATGTCTACTGGTGTGCCTATAGGTAGTTTTGTGTCTGATACTGGATCTATGTCCATATTGTGGGTTGAAAGTATTTGGTTAACTTGGCCCAGTTACACTGTACAAGATGTTAATTCACCTCACAAAGAGCTGAAATCCACTTGGGGTTTCACACATTTATTTAGCTGAAGTTTATGTGCTTTCAAAAGGAAGAAACATTTCCATAGATGTAATTTTTGCCCAAGAAGTGTACCCTGAACTTCATGTGCTGTTCAGCATACATACATACCATGGACAAACCATATGAACAATATCTGTAAGCTTCATAGCTAAAACCTGATTAATTTCCCATCACACTGCTGTACAGTGTATTGCCTCTCCTCCACACCACAGACACTCTGTGTGGAATTGCACTGTTGTTTTTGTTGTTTTTGGCCCTTCTCCTTCCCTCCAAGAAACAAGGTCTTGAAGGATTAACAGAGAGCTTTAATCCTAAAACTAGACCAGATTTTTTATGTGCATCTTTATCATTAAATAATGATCAAATTCAATGATGCCTTTAGAAACAAAAGTAAAAGAAATTATTTCTCAAAAGAGTGTCAAGGAAGATCTCAGTGATCCTCATCAGAACAGTGTCAGCTTATATTTAGTAGAGGATGATAGTTTTCATTTGGAGATAGAAGGTACAATCTTTAAATTTAAAGTCCAGAAACTGAAGGGGGAAAGATGACTAAATGAAACTATTTTAGAACTAGAAAAACTTTATTGTTACCTGAAATACTGTGCAATGTTAGCACATCTTTTTTTTTCATGTTAGCTTTTTTGGTTTGGAAAACACAATCAATGATATTTAGTATTTTAAATTTTTGTTAAAATTCTGATTCCATGAGCTGTAGATTACTTGTTCCTTGGGTTGCTATGCACCAAGTTGCTCTAGCAATCACCCACTTCTGTATCTCCCCGTGTTATCAAAGCTTTGCCACATAAACTAATATATGTTAACTTTGATCCACAGTCTATAGGAGAATACCTGTAAGAATATCTGCCAGATAGCAAGATAGGAGAAAAACATCATACTTTAAATGTTATGTATGTGGAATGTGGTATTATACAACCACTGTGCTTAGTTGGTGTGTAAAAAGCAGCTTACTGCAAAAATAAATTTATTAGTGTGCATGCTGTAATAAAACCAGCAACAGTTTTGAAATTAAGAATGCAACAGATTCAGCTGAAGGCCAGGAAAATAAATAGAGAAAATACCTACTGCAAAATATAAAGCCAACCAAACAACCAGAACACAAAACAAAATCCAACAGATAGGAGAAAGGGAATTTTACTTTGTGTTTTTAGACATCAGAGCTGACTGGTGTAGGATGGTTTCAGCATACAGCTAGTATTGGCTGTACCTTTTTGTTGCAAAGGAGCTGAACTGTGGGGCTTTGCAGGAAAGAAAGGTGGACTCTTACCTTGTCCTTCCACTTTCCTTTGAAAGCCATAAACTTCCCACCTTGTATCCTGGTCTGCCTCTTAGGAGAAATCATCCATCTTACATTTCAGCCAATAAGTTTTCTGTGTCAAGAGTCTAAATGTCATGATTTAGAGAAGCACAATTTTTATTTTTAATTTAAGTGGAGTTATATTTAAACACAAATGATCTGACTTCTACAGAAGCATGAAGACATAATAATTTTTCCCTTCAATTGACATCTGAAGTGATTTAGTCAAGTGCATTTTTCATTTTAACAATACTAGATAGGCAAGAGAGTGTGGTTATTTGTCCTGCAAAAAAAGAGAAAAGACTATCTTTCAAATATCTTGTTTTATGAAGAAAACTTTTTATCTAATGAGATAACGTTGCTTTTCTGAAGACCTGGTTAAACTTTACGTAGTAAAAAATTTTGAAGAAGGAGAATCATGGGTGCAATTTACTCCACTCTTCTACATTTTTGAAATCAATTTGTTTTACCCTATTCTAAAATGTTTATTTTGTCTGTGTTCCATATGATGAGGAAATTTGTGTTAAAAAAAAAAAATTTGCTATTGGCCATCAACCACCGCAGTCTAAAGTTGCTGGCCTTATCTGTGAGCTGCAAACATACATTTTATACACAACCACAAGTATTTTCTTATAAGCTGTTTTTCAGAAACTCCTATTATGTCTTGGAAAACAATCCTATTCTCTAAAATCACAATACCTCTCAGTATGCCTTAACTTTTTTTTCATTAACAGATTGATCTGCTACTGTAAAAAAGCTACTCACACAGTGAACTGCATTGATTAATTAAATTGGTAATGTGAGTGCAATTGACAAGCTGGTGATGTGGAAAATTGCAGGAAAAGAAAGGAAACTGTTATACTTTCTCTGTGTTTAAGTGCCCACCTTTGATAGCAGGCATATCAAATATATGTCCAAGAACCTTTCTTCAAAGAATCTTCCTTAAAGAAGCCAGGCTGATGCAAATAGTCCCTTACCTTTGAGCTCTCCTACTAAGTTTGGATAAGACCTAATGTCCAGGGACATGCAGAAAAAGGAGAATGAGAAAAATTACTACAGCACTAAAAAAAAATAGAGAAAAACCTCAGTGGGAAACCAGACATATTTTAACGATCTTCCAACAGCAGACATACATATTTTCATCTCTACCTCTCACAACCCAAATGTCTTCTCTTTAAGTAATGCAACAGGTATCTTAGTCCAGCATAAGTGGGCTACACAGCTGCACACTTATAATCTTTCTATACTTTCCAAGTTCCTTTTAAAGAGTGGAGGAAGAGGCGCCACAGATGCCAAGGGTAGTGATGCCTTGCCCTGTTTTAAGATGGAGCTTGGTTAATTTACAGCTGAGATGATATGGCAATTATTTGTGGCAGCCAGAGAGAGGTAGATAACTAGTCTGAAATTGTTATCTATGACCTTTGAGAAATCTATCTGAAGGTGGTTTCAGAGAGTGGAGACTGTTAGCACAGATTGTCCTGTTGCTGTCCTATAACACCTATAGAAGGAAATATGTGGTGAAGGTGGTGGTAGTGAATCCAAAATGGAATATCATTATTTGTAAAATCCCTGAAGTTTTTAGCCAAACTCTTTTGAAAACATACTTTGTACCAGCAGAGGTTAGATAGCGACTGTTAGAATGTCTGTCTTCGTGATTTTTCACCCATAAGAAGACCCTGAAAAGCATGTTTGACTTAATTCAAAATATCAGCATTCATCGATGGTATGACAAGTCAGAGAAATTGTTTGTAATTTTTTTCATTTTTACTCAAATCATTACAAATGCACACTTCCCCATAGTTATGTGGTATGGCTTTTAGGTGAGAATGGTGCTTCCCATTTTCAGTTCTTGGAGGTTGCATTAAAATTAAAATGGTTTAGTGGATTACACACTGATCAGGAGGGAACTCCAAATTTCTAAATATTATCTAGAAGTTTCAAATTCCTCAACACCCAATCTAGGTGATAGTTCATTGCCAAAAAGCTGCACTTTATATAAAGCTGCCTGACTTTTGGTACCTCTTGTATAGCTCATAAAGATTGACTTGACATGAAGAATGGAAAACCCATAGCAAACTTAAGCCTCTTAAAAAAAAAAAAAAAAAAAAGAGTAATACCGACTGGAAAAAAAGGTTGTTTTTTTTCCTTAACCTCATGCTAAAAAAAATAAATTCTAGTGTGAAAGGGCAGTATGTTAACTGTGTCAAGTAAGTAATACATGGCCTTTAACTGAAAGAAAAGAAATTATTTTATATTGAGGGGTTAGCACCCATAGCTGATGGCATTTTATAAGAAAGAAAACAAGCGATGCCCTGTCTCTGACTAATTTTATTCATTAATGATGCAAATAGTCCCTTACCTTTGAGCTCTCCTACTAAGTTTGGATAAGATCTAATGTCCAGGGACATGCAGAAAAAGGAGAATGAGAAAAATTACTACAGCACTAAAAAAAATCATCATGCTCTTGTAGGTTGGAATATTTGGAATTTTTATGGATTATGCACAGAAAAAATCCAAGGAAACCAGCCGTAATTTCAATATGACCTTGACTTGACTTGCACTAATAAAAATGATTGAAAGGAAGAATGAAAGGTAGGACTATGAAAACTGTGTCCAAGTGATTTACTGCTACACAGACTGTAAATATCTCCAGAATCCATGCTTTCATTTACCTGTAAATTGAGGTGTATTCTTCAGTTCTATGCACTGTAACCACTCTAAGGAAATCACAAGGAAAGGGGGAAAGCAATGAGAGTGTGGTAGTAGGTGTCTTGCCTGAGCTGTAGGAGAATGCTTTTGTTGTGGATAATTTCACCCCAGTCATGAGCTGGGCTATACCAGCTTGCAAGGGAATGGTACTTGCCATTCTTATGTCTGGAATATTTTGCTTCTCTCAAGTGGGTAAACAAAAAGCCTCAAGGAATTCAAAACTGATAATCAGTTTAAGAAAAGTGTGACCTTGACTTGCTGGGTTGAAGTTGTACATGTGTGCACAAGGTTTACTCATTCTTCCTTTTTTTCCAGAGACAGCCATGATGAGAACACTGAAGATTGAGGGCCTTGGGGATGCAGTGGGAATATGGCCTATACTAGTGTAACTAAAGTTAATGTTTTAGCTTTATGATCACTCTGTGCTGATGTCATACCCTCTGTCTAGGAATTACTAGAAGAAATTTTCAGGTTTTATCAGAAACCTGTCTTTTTCAAAAGAAGAATTTTAAATTGGTTTTGTTGTTGTTGTTGTTGTTTTCAATGTACTGTTTCCCTGTGCAGAGTATTCATCAAGTACAGAGTCTGTGCATAGATTGACTTTGGGCATCTATAGTACTCTTTCACAGAGAAATCCACTATCCCACTCACCCAGTAATGATGGAGCACAAATAGGAACATTTCTCAGACTGTCATCTCTCTGATATGACCAGTAAGTCTGCAGGTGAAAACCCCATCCATTTTCTTATCCCTTCACATGCTGAGACAGTAGCAACTGCTAGTTTGAAACAAATTAATGTCACAATATGCCCATATGCAAAATAAGTGGCTCTGCTCAAAAGTTTTATATTCCCTGCTTCCAGTATGGGTAGTATTTTGCAAACTGTAGCAGGTTTCAGAATGGAAGAAACTTTTGAGTCTCTTGTAGCTGTAAACTGATGTGCTGAGTTTGTTACTTAGAGCAAATAGCAGCTGATATAAGATAACCAAGCAAATCATATCTTTGCCATATCTTGAACACATTTACTTGATGATTTCTGTCACTGTATCTTAGGATAACCTGTATCTTAGGTAACCTGAAGGCTTTTTAACAGTATTTGTAAAGATTTGACCCTATGAATAGTTCCTATCTTTGCAGCCTCATGGGATTTGAGCTCATCAGTTTTATATTGCAGCCCTCATTTTCATAGACTGACTGTTCAGAGCTTTTGAAATATGCATATGCTGAGTTTTTGAAATATGCAGTCTCCTGAGCAGTAAAAATCTCAGGCTGCATTTTCAGGTGATGATTTTTTCTAAACAGGGACAGGAAATTACTTAAAATTTATATTCCACCAAGTTCTTAATATAACTTTATGCAACTTTACTAGAAATTTGATAATACTGATGGAAAGACTCAATGAGTTAGTATCAACAGTCTAACAGGAATAGTAAGTTAAAAAAATCTCTGACAATTGTGGTGAACTAGATTTTATTTTTCTCAGTGCCAGTTAGGGAATAAGAAAGTCAAGGTAATGTGTCTTACAAAACAGCACATGAAAGCAGCATTGTGCTTGCTGCAGGTTGTAGTTTGTACTACCCTCTTATTTAAATTGTTACATGCATGGTTCATCCTTTTCAGTATTCTCTCTTTAATGTACCTGGTTGGATATAGGATTTTCCTCCATGTAGTTATAGCCAAGCCTCTAGCATATGCAGAGGAAAAGGATAATATTTAGGAGGTCTTTTCCATAATTATTTCAGGCAGCCAGTCCATTTGCTGGGGGTCTGGGGAGCAGAGAAGTGCTGGAGCTGTTGTAACCTAAGTGGAAACCTAGCTATACAAAGTCAAATTAAAATTACCACTAAAAAAACCCCAAAAAACACCAAAACAAAAAGCACAACAAAATCAAAACCAAACAAGGCAAGAGAAAGCAAATATGTTGTTTCATCTTTTTTCTTGTTTGCCGTGGTTTCAGCTCTCTCAATGTCTCAGTGTTCAGGATGTCCACTACAGAGTACAAGACATGCCCAAAGCACACTGAGCAATCTGTACAGATGTTCTGCACCCACATTTGAACAGCTGTGGGCTACTGTGTGTGAGGGCCAATGCACTCAAGAGTCAGGCTGTGGTCAGTAGTGCAACTGAACTTTAAACATGTGAGTTTTAAGCTGAAAAAGCAGCTTTGATTCATTGAATTTTCTATTTTAGGCTGGTCTAGTGAAGGAATTAATGCAATCTTGTTCAACAGCGTTGCAATGAAAAGTGATCATGATTTTCTCCATGGAGTTTTGTGATGTAGAATCACTCCTAAGAGCTTCATGATGAGAGACCTAATGTAAACCTGTCAGCCTTGAGGGGATTAGTGGGTTCATCCTGAGCAATGTGACTGTCAGAGCTGAGAGCTGTAGAAGCTAGTGACTGGCTTATTAGGGTGCTTAAAGACTTTGTGGAGCTTTGCATAGTGTTGGAAGTGGCAAACCCAACTTTGTGACCTATAACATAAACAATTCTTTACCAATAACTTTAGTTTCTCTTGTAGTAGTTGTTCCCCACTCTCTGTCCTGACCTATTCTGTATTGTTGCTAGCTACTCTTAAGTGCTTCTTGTGTTTCACCCCAGTGGGAATTGGGGATGTGATAACTGCAGAGCACTGGAGGTGGCTAATAAAACCATAGTTCTAAAATGAGCCCTGCTTTTTCTAGCTTATTATTTTTTTTCAGGAATTCTTCCTGTGGGATAAAAACCTGCTGAGTCAGAAAGGGATAAGGACAAGATGAGGGTTTAGGTACTAAATGAGTGTGTTTGAGGGATATTACCTACTGAAGAAGTAACTCCCTCCCTAATTCATGGTTTATCAGGATGTCATGCTTGTCTCTTTTGTTTAGCTGGAGTGAGGTGCACAAATGCAAAAAAAGGAGATTTAGGATCCAATATGGACAAATGTCCCTTACATTAATAATGTGAAATAAAAAAAATTAATACCTTTATAAAAATGTCTCTTTTTAAAATTATTGCAGAATTTCAGAAATTCTTTTACATGCGTTTAATTCTTAAAGATAGGTAGCATCAAGCACTGAGAAAATCATAAATATGAGTTAAAATGCTTCATATGTATTTCCATATACAAATTAGTATCTTGATGTTGGCCCTACCAAAATGCTGAAGAGCTCTGGACTTGTTATGAAGAACCATGGCCAAGTTAATAGGACTAAGAAGCAGCCAGCTAGATATTAAAGAACCCCCGGATCTTAAAAAATGAAGGCTGTTCCTCTCACTGTAGATAAGAGCAGCTGGAAAGAGAAAGCACGGAAAAGGAAAAAAATCAAATAGAAAGGTAATTTCTATAACAGTTACAAAAAATGAGATGAAAAGATGTATTTATATTAAATTTATAAAATTTGCTTGAACAAAATCACACACGAAATTCCTTCCACTGCCTTTTGGAAAGTGAATTTATATTTTTGTAGAGCTGAAAATGAGGGCCTGCTCATCTTGGGAGAGTTTACAACTTTGATTTTTATGTGTCTTGGGTGCTGAGAGCTCAAGAAATTATGGTCCACAGGGTACTCAGCAATACTTATGGTAGCCAGCTAAAACATGCTTACAAACACCAGTGTGTAGAGCAGCCACTGCCCAAAGCTGGTTTGAGTGGGATCCCAAGGTGTGTGTGCCTTGAAATCTTGTTGTATTAAAGTTCTTTGCCAGTATCTGTGCTTGTGTAAGTGGAGGAAGGCACAGCTGTTTTCATTCATAAACATGGCTGAGACTCCCTGGCATTTCTTTATAAAGTGTAGACAGGTTGGTTTTGATTGTGAAAACTCAAGGACTTTGCAGAAAGGCTGAACAATAAACCAGGAAAGTATTGTAGAGCATTTGCTGGCAATCCCAGGGGAATCCTGGAGGGCTTATACAGAGAGCCATGAGACAGACACAAGTCAATGGGAAAGACTTGGACCTGAAAAGACCAACAGAGCAGGTGCTATGTATGGATGCACACTAGTGCTGACAACTATTTTAATAATTAATGATGACCATAAAGCACAATAGAGCCCTATTACAACACAGCAAAAAGTAATTATAAAGCTCCTGCAGCTGAATATTGATTCATTTATTTAATATACAATTTGGGCTTTTTCTTTGAGCAGTGTTTTATGTGGATGTATTTTAAAATAGTTATGTTTGTGCTTTTGCCCACCATAGGATTTATAAATTACATAGCTTTCTGTATCTGTTAAAATCCAGTATTACAAAAGAACAAGGATTTAAAATGAGAATGGAGGATAAAAATGTGCAAAGACATCAAAAACTGATGTTTGATGAAAATGCCAGATAGAGTGTAGGGTCATTGCATAATCTTGCCCCTGACCAATCTGCATGGTCTATATGCCCTTTGCTGCTTCCCCTGGCCCAGCCCTGTTAAATGAAAAACAAATTTTTGAATTTGGGATAAAAAATTTCTTCAAAGTACTTATCTTTTTTCCCTCAGTGTCATTTGCAGACATGCTTCTTAGTAGCTGTCAATATGCATTCTTTCTTTACTTATGGGTGAAGTCTAGAAATTAACTTTGAAGTCCCTGGAATAGTGTCTGCAGATCATTATCTATGTAAGTCCCATTTAGTTTAATTGAGTTCCATTTAAACTTAAATGTGTTGTCTTGAAAACCATTTTCTGGAACAGTCCTCAGAGTATCTTGGAAAGCATTCCATTGCTGAAAAAAATCAGTTCAGTGTTCCTAAACCTATGCCTGTGGAAAGTTAACATGATCTTTAATCATTTTCCAGGGCCTTTCCCCTGCTACTTTAAAGACATTTTTAAGGAGCTCATTTTGTGAAGAGCATCTCAGCACTCACAATGAGTGTGAATAATACTCTAGTTTGTTTGCCTCAAACTGGAACAGAGTTAAAACACAGCCTGCTTCAAGGAGTCGGCTGGTTTTGCATTCTCTTTAAACAAAGAGAGAGAATAAAGGTTGTTCTGCCTAGGAACTGTGTGCACTGTAGCCTTCACTGTGTATATGAGCACACCTGAGCTCACACTGACCTAAGCAAGCCCTGGTTCTGCCAGAATGACAGGGACTATTGGCTGCAGATTCTAGAAGGGGCAGCTGCTAATACTGTGTTAATAATGTTAATATGAGTTAGTAGTGTGCTGGCCCCTATGACAGTGACCACACCTCACTAAGCTCTCTGGAGGGGAGCTTGGAATTGTCCCATGGAGATGTTGTCATGCCTATGACCGTATGAGATTCCACTCACAATTTGTGTTATGTGTTTAAATGGAGTTTCAAGATGTTGATCCAGAACTACCTTCTACCCTTGATGAAATCTGCAGTACTTTTATCTTCAAAGTAGTGTATAAAGCAAGTCCAATCTCTATTTTTCAGTATGGAAATAAACTCTTTGTAAGAGGAGTATGTTATGCCACCACAGAAAAATGAAAAGAAAGAAAGGAGCTACATGAAATTGCATCTTGGATGCAATTAGATGCTTGGATGGCACCACAGGCATTTCCCAGTGAGGCAAGTTCTCCCCAAGGATTTTGCTGGGAATGTCTTGGAATGCAGCCGATGTGCTACACTCCTTCCCACTTTTTTGCCTGGCCTTCCTTTGCATGGAAAACAAAGTATGAGATAAAGAATAGAACTGGTGCAATTCTATATATAGAATAGATTGTGCAGTAAGCCCTACTCCCACCATGAGACAACCAAGGTATATGAGTAGCCCCTAAAAACTTGGGAAGCAGACCTTTGCCTAGTAATATAGACTGTCTTAGTGGTAGAGAATATAGCAATAGATTCCTCTGGTTTCTTTTGTCACTGATGTGAGAAACAGGCAGGTTTGAGGAGTGTGAGCTACCCTTTTGGAGCTGTCTCTTTCAATGAATATGAAAGGAGTTTGAGCAGCTAAATTCTCATTGTAGGTACCAGAGTCTGATAGAATCATCTGAGGCCAGAGAGTCCTTCAGTAGGGCCTGAGCAAGTTCTCTGTCCTTTGAGTGTTTCAGTAATCTGAGGACCCAAAGTGATGCACAAAGTCTAGATCCTGGGAAAGATCCCATCATACATGAGAATTAGGAAGAATGGGTCATTCATTAGCTTTTGAACAGAAGGGGAAAAGGGAAACAGATACAGTTCTCACTGAAATTGCATGTAAATTTTATTTTCTAGTGACTCAATAAATAAATGCTCTTCTACCTTGCTAGTGGTGTGGTGCTATGCAATCTTTTTCTGATGTAAGGTTTCAGCCAGAGAGTACAGGAAATTAATCAATTCTAGTATGTGAGTGTCAGTAATTGTTTCTTTTAATATGAATTTGAAATGAAAAGTATTGCAAAAAAATGTTTCAGTTCTGGGAAAGATCAATCCACTCCCAAGGCCCCTAGCTTGTTAATAAGTTGCTTCCTTGAAAATAAAAACCCAGTGATCTTTAAAAAATCCAGAGGCTTGTATTTTAAAAACATTGATGCTGCTGCAGGCAAGGTGATTGCAGCCATTAGCTCCTCTTTGTCACAGGAGGATCTGGCATCAAAACCCCAGGGAATTCCTGAGCTGTCTCACCAATGCCTCAAAACTAGAAAGTCCTTATTGCATTCACAGTAGGAAAATCACCAAAGTGGGAAACTTCCCCTTCACTAATGTCTCTGAACTGGAAAAATCAAAGCAGTTGTAAATGAGAACTATTGCCTAGTTTTCTTATTGAGTGTTTTAAACCCTACATATTTGGTTCAGGTTTCATATATTCTCCCTAGTAGCCATCTAGAATGAACTGGGAGACTGCTAAACTGTGATCACACAACCTTATAGCTCCTTTTTTAGTAATCTGATGTTTTATGTGGTGTTAAAGATGTTTATAAAATAGATGTCTAGCCTTTCTGAAGCAGAGCTGACCTTTTAAAACCAGACAGATGTGCTACTAACCATAATTATTAAATAGGAGTTGTATTGCCTTAATCTCTAATAATGTCTAAAATAAAAATTGTCAGAAAAACTACTGCCAACAAAAATTCTCATATAGCTAAATAGTCTTTAAAGCTGAAGCTACAATACAGAAAGCATTACCCCCAGCTGATGCACACTAAAGAGAGCAAAAAAGTGGACAGCTGCTTTTTTGCTAGTTTGCTCTAGCCTATTTAAGCTAACACAATGGAAAAGATCATGCCTACCTATTTTAAAGTAACTTGAGAGAAAACCATATCAGAGAGGTAGAAGAGAATTGAAAGGAGCATGAAATACAGCACGTGTTTCTCACTGCTCCAGATGTTTGTCTAAGAACTGACATGTAGGAAAATTACTAAAGCTACAAGAAGAATACGTTTCAGAGCAACTCCAGTTCAATGAATTTCTGGTGAATTTAGAGGGGAGTTCTGGGTAGCTCTGAGGTTCTTGTTGGATCTGCTAGATCTTGAGGAACTAGGTAACTGGAGTTTCCCAGCCCTGTAGCTCTGGATGCTGTTCATATGGCAGGAGAATGCAGGGACTGAAGATCCCATACACTTACAGCAATCTGTGTGATGAAATTGGCTCCCAAAACTGTTTGCTATTTAACATTGCTGGCTATAACAGATTGTAAGTATTTTCTTCCAGAAGTGCAGAGAGAGACTAGAATGATGAGGATATACCTCTGTCTTCTGTTCTGCTTTGCCTTACTCCTCTTCCCTCTCTTAATAAAGGCAGTGTCTTTGGCTCTTCTGGTTCTCTTCTAGTTTCTTAGAGTCGTGAGCTGCCTTTTGTCTTTCTTGGACCCTCCTCTAGCTGATGGGTATTGGTAATAGGGGTTATAAGTGGCTGGGGAAAGTGTCAAGAGCCTGGGAATGGGGGGGGGAGGCAGGTGGCTGTGGTAGTGAAGATGACAACAGCAACTGCTTTTTAATGGTTCTCCATTAAAGAGAATCCCTTCTACTCTGGGAGAGGGACATCTTGTCACTAAATTACACATGAAACTATTTAACTAAACTGATATTTTTTTTTTAACAGAAATTTCCTTAGGGAGAATATACTTTGTGTCCCTACTTTTTGTGAAGCAAAAGTAAAATATGAACCAGCCAGGTTCCTTTGATGATCCAAAGTTCTTAAGTATTAAGCATTGTAGAGTAAACTTTAACAAAGGTTACCTTATTTTTACTTATAATGGGTTTTCATTCCTTGTCTCAATTTTATGTGGGAATGAGTGAATAGTGTGCCAAATATATTTAGTTTTCAAATTAACCAATAGAATAGAGCTGTGCTTAGGATATGGTTAAAGAGGGTATGTCATCCAAACTGAGCATGCATGTTAGTAGAGATGACAAACTGTTACTTAGGACTTCAGACAGAGTTATTGATGCCAGGATGGGCAGGTGTATTGATGAGGAAAGTTCCCTCTCAATAAATATGTGAATGTGTGTGTGTAGTTGAAGAAGATGGGCAGAGACAGTCTCTGAGCTGATGGATGATTTTCACAGGATGCAGTTCCAACTCAAGCCTAACATTTTCCTTCTGTCTAGAATGAGGAGGGCTTGCAAGCTCTGACCTTTACCTGATCTGACTTTATCACTGTGCATCTCCCACTGGTGTTAGTGGGAAGAAACACTGTTAATGGTCTCTGTCAGTGTGTTTGCACTGGAGAGACAGCCAAGACAGCTGTAATTAAGATAGAGTAGCAGCAGCAGTCTAGCTGTGGTCATAAAGAAACCCCATGCCTTTGTGGGAGTAGTGCTTCCACCAGACTGTCTAGCTGATTTAGAAATTGCTGTAAGGCTTTGCTCCAGCAATGCTTCCTACCCCATGATCCAAATATGCTCCTTAGCACATAGACTGTGATCCATGAAATTATTGGAATTGCTTTATATTCTTCACATAAAATGTCTTTTTTTTTTTTTTTTTTTTTTTTTTTTTTAAGAAGTGATAAAAAATAAAAAGCAATGAATGAACACTCATGGTTTGCTCTAATATTTGCTGTAGTTATAAAGGAACAATTGCAACAATGCAGTGAGTTGTGGTGGCACAAAATGGGCAGTGATTTCTCAGGTTAAAGGAGGCTGAGAAACTGTTCAACTCCATGTTGTTCTGTTGCAAAGGGCTAGTATCATTTATCCCCCCAGAAGAAAAAGGTATTTTGAAGCCTAGCTGTGAGAGAGGAGGAATGACTGCATAGTGGAAAATATCTCTTTGCACAGTTTATAACATGGAAAGGCACTTTTTAGTGAACTTTTCAGAGGTTCTATTTTTGTGTTAAGGACCATACAAATATAAATGCAGAGTGGCAGGTTAGAGCAGGAACAGCAACACTTTGTGAGCCTTTTCTGGCTGTCCTTAGTTCTCTTATCATTCTCCACTGAGCTGTCACCTCTTGGGGCACTGAGCTATCATTTTGGGAATCTCTGTTTAGTGGAAGGGTAGCCATTCCTTTGAGGGAGAGTAAGATTTGTGCCAGTAGTTCAGAAAGGACCACAGAAAATTGCTGCCTGCCTCAGTCTAATTTGCTTCCAGGGCTTTTCCCCCTAGTTATTTTTTAATGGGGTGTGTGATTAGTGGGGAAGCAAAGTTGACTTACATTTACAGATTGCATCATCTCTGCTGAGTACCAGGAATCCCCAAGGCTCTGGCATTGCTCTCAGTAAAACAGCAGGCTTTTCTGAATGTCACACATTTCTCCTGCCATTAATTCTCCTTTAGCTTTTTCTGCTTGTCAATTTCCCCTTGCCCATCTAGTAAACTAAACTATTTACCTCCCTTAGGTGTTTTTCTGATTTTTTCCTGTGATTAGTCATCTGTGTCAAGAGAAAACTGAAGCAGGTTTACAGTACTGAGTGCAAAGGTTGCTCATGTGAAAAGGAAAGATCTTGCTTCCAGGTTCATTGACAGAGTTATGGAAATTTGCCTGTTGAGTAGATTACTTGCAAAGCTTTTTTCTGTATTGCTCTCTCTTCACACCTTCTCTCTTGGCATGTCTTCTGGTGCTGTATCATGTGGGCTATTGCTGCTAATTGCAAAATATGTCACACATTAAATCCAGAACACAGTGATATTTGGGCACACTTGTGCAGATCCTGAAAAAGTATAAGCAGTCTAAGCAGCTTAGGGCTTTTAATTTTAAAACAGTAAATGGAATTTGTTTGTTATTTATCCATTACAAAATTTTAAAGGCAGAGAACTTTTCCTCTAAATATAATCAACTATTTTGATACCAAAATATAAGATTTTCTGTGGTGGAGTAGGCTATTTTGTCATTGTTACTGTTTGTGACAAGTAGCAGAAAGGTAGACTAGAAAAGAAGGAACATGACTTCTTTTTAGAGTAACATTTTAAAGAAACTTTATGGTGGCCTGCACAAAACTGTCTCGGCCTGTGCTTGGGGTTTCCAGGTATTATAATAACAGCAGCTTTTAAGGATAGTATGATTTATTTGTTTTATTCCTAAAGTTCAAATGAATGAAAACTTTCCCCTTCATCCCCATTCATGCCATTAGTAATACATCCAGTGTGGAGTTATTTGTGTTATGTTATTATCTGTATCTTTAGATAGAGGTTATGAGCAAGTGAGAGTACAGAAATGGTGGTAGACTTAGTGACTTCTGCTTACATGTATCACACAACTAAGCTACTCTCCATATCCATACAGCTGGATAAGAAAGCTTAGTCTAAAGCAGAGTGTTTGAGTACCTAATAACTGCCATGTATCCTTTATGAATTTGAAATTAGGTTAATGCAGCTCATGTGTTATACACCTGGCAAACAGTCCCTGCCCTTACTGTGTTCAGGCTTTCCATTCTCCCCCTGATGAACCAGGAGCAGGAAGGAGCTGTTAGAAAGGTCCTGCACAGCCTGATGGCAGTGAGGAGAATCTGCACCTTGTAAAACCACATGTATGGGATTTTTTTTCTCTTCTCTTTTGCCTTGTCTTTTTTTCCTGCATATTATTTGAGAGAGATTCAGTGGGTTTCCTCTGCACAGTCTAGTTAGTTAAAAGTCTGGAATGGGAGGCCTTGAGGAAGCATTTTTTTCAAGGTGCTGGCAATGACAAAGTCATGGGTGACCAGCAATACTGTGTTCACAATCTTAGCTGGAGGGGTAGACAGGACCATGGATGGATGATGGGAAGGATGAGTGACAGGAAGAGATTCTGCAGGGCACAGGACCTCAGCAGGGCATCTACCTCCTCGTATAAGCTTTGTAAAGCTTCATTTTCCACCTTTTAAGCTCTTCACTGCTGTTACATGCTTGAAGACAGCTGGCCCATCCATGAAAACTTGCTTGTGGGCTCCTAATCCTGGGAAAGCACTATTTTTTTGTAAAATAAATACAATTTATTACTATCTGAATCACTTTTTCGTTTATATGTAAAACTTTTAGTGTACTGTGCAAGCTATTCTGTAATTTCATAATCAATTAAAGTTGTCAGATTTCATGCCTTAAACTGAGAAACCTATACTGCATAATTTCAGCATAAAAAATCCCATAATATTTTTGTGCCAAAGTTCTTCTTACCCTACTTTAGCTGTATTCCTCTGTCTTCTGATGTGCAGGATGGGATGTCAGTTTGGAATAAGAATATAGCACAAAATATATGGGAATTGGAGGAGGTGATGGATCCAGGGGCATAACAGCATCCTATTTCTGTACCTACTGAAAAAAGATGTAAGCAAACCAACCCCAAAGTCCTTAGTGCTTGAAAGGAGAACACCAAAAGTCACATAGCTTGGAAAAATTGGATTGCCCTAGTGATGCTAAGGGGAGGCACCACCAAATGCTGAAGGAAATAGGAAGTCCACAGCAGGTGATGGAGTGGTACCTACTGCTCTCTTGCTGAAGTTGATGAGTTATGGCATGGCAACTGAGATTTCCTGCATGATGGTTCTTCTTATGGCTGCAGCTGGCAGTGTCATAGTGCCAGAGATAATAGAAGATTTAATCTAGAGGATGGTTTGGCATGATGGTTGTAAAAGTAGCCCTGAATAAATTGATATGGAAAAAGGTTCTAACCATTATGGTGTAAGGTCTGGAGCACATCTCAAGGAGAGGCATTGTGGAAGGGGAAAAGAGGATGTCATTGGCTCTGAGAGGAGTGTTGCTGCTGTTTGATGGATACCAGTGGGTATAACAATCTGGCTTGCAAGGGACAGAGCTCTGAGGTGTGGACTCAAGTCCCAAGCTGTTTCTCATGCTCTTTTCTGTTGTGGTTTTTTGATTTTGGTTTTTTTTTTGTTTTGTTTTGTTCTTTTGTTCTGACTCCTTCCCAGTCAGGAAAAAAAAAAAAAATTATCTGTGCTTTCTAATTTTTAACAAGGCAAGAATTGTGTAGGAGCCTACATCCAATGGTGTAACACTAGAATGCCAAGCCACCTCAATCAGCCCATTTTACTGTCTGACCCTGAATCATGATGGTTGATTCTGTTGTTTAGTAAATGTTGGAACACCATCACTTCCTTTCTGTCTGCTTACCCAGCTTTCCTGACAGGCAGGAAGAACAGATATAACTGGCCAAAAATGTGGCTTGTGTATGACATTAATTGTGATAAAATGTGAAATTCTGAAACTGCCCTTCATATCATGTAGAAATGCAAAACGATCTGGTTCTGGCAATGCTGGAGACTCAAGTAAATATTCCTATACTTAAGATGGGACGTTAACTGCGTCTATAAAAGTTCAGGAGGAAAAACAATGCAGTTTTGGCCATAATTTCATACGATTTTTTTCACTAAGTTTTTTAAATACAGTTGTAGAGCTAAAACATGCCTCTATTCTTTGTCTCTTCTCAGAAAACTAGAAGTCCCAATCATTTAAATCAACTTTGTGTAAGTCAGGGAGACATACTGGCCTACAGTATGGCCTTCAAATGCTGTATTTCAGATAAAGAACAAGACTTCTACCAACTCACCAAAAGTCAATACTTAACAATAGCTCTTTTCCGGAACCCCAATGAAAGATGCCTACTGTGTCTAAAAAATGGGTTATTTTAGCTCTAAATTGCCACTTGCCTCCTACTCAGTATTCTGACACTTGGGACTATTTCTGCTTCATCCTTGAAAGCTTTCCCAGTACATATTATCAAGCTGAAACTCATAAGCAAAGTCCTGTCCTTGCATGACTTTTTCCTCTCATTTAAATAAATTTTTAAAAAGCCAAGCAAAAAAGAGCCCATTAAATTTTTTCCTTTCTGATGAAGATCTACGTAGCTAGCTCCTGCATGAGTCATCAAATTTCTCAGCTGATAACTTATCTATTAGATTTGTCAGTTCCCACCTTTTTTTATGCATGAAGTATAAGTGATCTATGTGGGAAGATTAAGCCTTTTCTTTTCACTTTACGCCATTTCAAAGTATAAGCCAGGTCATCTTAATACCAGTTACTTTATAAAGTCAAACTGCTTTAATGCATGTACTTCTGTCAGCATTATGGTAAATCAGCTTGTTGTTCAGTGTGCCATATAATATATTTTTAAAAATTTCTACAGTTCTGCCCTAACACAGATTTTTATCATCCAGTTTAAAACTTGATTTTCCTTTCATCTCTTTGTGACTTTACAAGTAGAATTTCCAGAGATCTAGTTATGATGTCAACTCTTTAGATTTGGTGCCTCAAGCCAAAAAAAATCTTAATGCTTCCCATATAAGAATAGAGATGGGAGGGTTGTACACATCAGAGCAAAATCCTATTTTATTTGTTGTCTGGCATGCCCATTTGTTTTCAAGGGCTCTTGTACTGACTACTCTGCTATCAGGATTAAAACCCTTACTGTGGCTCTGAATTCTGAGAAGCTTAGACATATCTGAAGAATTTAATTTACAGCCATATGAAGATACTTAAAAACTAATGTTTGTTTTTTTTTTTTTTTTTTTTTTTTTTTTTTTTCCAAAGAGCTGTTTAGTTTGCTCTTAGTGCTGCTATTCTACAGCAGAAAACAGAGAAAGGCTGTCTCAGTTTAACAGAACAGAAAAACATCTTCCCAAGCACTAAAAATTTAAAACCCCTTAATATTAGACCATTAAAAAATGTTTTGAAATAGCTATACTGCTATTTTTCATGCTGCCCCCTCAAAATATGACTTAAACAGTCTCGTGAACATTAATATGCAAAGTCTCAGCGTGACACAACTGGGGAGAGATGAAGAGGAGTGAACAGTCCTTACCCTACCCTTACAGAATTAAAGACATCTTTTTAGATTTAGATAAAAATAGATACCATTAGGTAATGTTTGGGGGTTTCTTTTTTTTCAGATTGGACTTTCAGTAGAATGCAAGAAAGATAGGGAGCCACCTCTCACTGAGAATCAATGTGAACTGACGCCACCATTCTTTTTAACATTTTCTGAAAAGCCCAGCAAGAAATCTTCCCCCTTCCCTCTTTTCATTGCTTCATTCAGAAAGTCCAAATAATTACTGCCTTCCTTCTACTACACCCTTCTACTTCTTTTGAAGAGACTGATTTGTACAGTCATGGAAGTGCTACATTTTTGTGAGTTGTGTTCTCTGTGTGTGTGTATGTGGAAAGGATGGAAGATCATCTGGGAGGATGCATAACTTATTTTCATAACTTGTTTGTATAACAGTTGTTGCATTTTCCTTTTTCAAAACTCTTTGCTTGGGCTTCTTTTTCTTACTGTGTGTTTATCACCAAATTAAATTTTATGCCAACCACTTATATTTAAAATAAAGGTTCTGAAGAAATATACAAAAGTTTAATGTAATTTATGTCTTGATGCTTTAATAACACAACTGAGGAAACCACCTGTATTTGACTGAGAGGCTAGGTTTTCTTCCTGGTTCCCATCTTTCATTTAAAGGAGAAATGTCCTCCCTAAAGCAAACTACAAGAGCCAATATTCCCTATAGTAGAGACAGAGATCTTTATATATTTTGATAGTTCAGGTTTCTTAGCTGACTGCTAATTTCCTTTTCCACATCCCATCTAAGAATGGGAAGAAAATGAAATTAATGAAATCCCTCCCTTATTTAAAGGCCATTGCAAAGCTCCCATTGTGTTTATCTGGGTTAAGACACTTCTGAAAGTATTTTTAATCATTTACTCTGTTTGTGGTGTTTTCAATCAAGAGAACGTAACAGTCCTTATAAATATCCCACAAGACTGGGAGCTCCCAGACTAGAAATTGTCTGGGGGCAATTTGATCCCAGAGATGCAAGTGTTGATGATCAAACCCTACCAGAAGCAGAGTTTGAGAGGGCTTTTTAACCCACATTTATTCTGCTTTGCAGCCTGTTGTGATCAATAGCTGTACAAATAGTAATTTGTCTCTTAAAAAATACGAGTTCAGTTGACACAGTGATTTGGCTGCTAACAATGGGCTCAAAGGTGTGGAGCCACTGCTACACTCACCTGCTCTTGCTGGGCACTAGAGTCTGGATTCCTCTGCCACAAGATGATGGCATCAAGACCAATCATGTGACGTGACTTGGGGTTCAATAGAGCAGTCTTTATTATCTAGGCAACTGCCTTGTTCTTTGCAGATCCTTCTGCTACAGACTAGTGAGGGTTGGAGGGAAGGTCTGAAGAATGCTTAGACATAAGGTGACGTCCCGGTCCTGCAGCGAAAATGTTTGGCAAATAAAGAGAGCTGCTGTGGGTGATACATTTTGGAGATCAGGCTTAAAGAACTGAATCCTGTTATAGCCTAAAAAAATCCAGCCAGTGCCTGTAGTTGTTATTTCCCAAGGGCCCTGGCAATTCTTGCCCTTTATGAACAGTATTCAAATTAACAAAACAGCTAGTGAAAATAATCTAGTGTGGGTGGAAGCTATTGTGTACCTTTTGGAGTAATATTGAAATTTTTCCTTAATTAACAGAAGAATGAGAACTCTGTTGCTTTCAGGGACCTACTAATTGATGTTCCAGAAGAACAGAATATACTTTCTGCTTTAAACAACTGAGTCCTCACTCAAGAGATAAGAGGCTTGTTGCAGAGAACTGGAATTACAGGGCATGTGCTTTGCTGTGCTCCTAGTTGTGACTAAAGTCAGATCAGAAAAAGGGAGCTGATTCTACTTTTATGGCTCTTCTTCTTAAGGAACTGAATGGGCCAAAACTCTGCATAAATTTCACATGCTGTTCTTCCTGGCCAGGAGAGTAAGGGATGGACATCAGGGAGTTGAGTCAGTAATTCCTTTGGGATAGTGAAACTCATTAAGCTTAAAAAGAGAAGGAGAGTTCCAGGCACGACAGTTTCTGACAGTCTCACTTGTGTTTGTCACTTCAAGAACACTTCATGTTGAACTTTCAATAGCAGCTAACTCAGTACTGAATCAGTCACTAAAGCCTTTGGAGTAGTTGTGCCTTTGGAAAAGAAGAATCTGAGGAGAGAAGAATCCTAAAAAATGGAATAAAGGAGGAGGGAATTCTCAGTGTCTAGGCCCTGACAAAATAAAAATGTCACTATGTATTTCACAGTTCGAAATGAAGCAGATTAAAATGTCTCATCTTCTTGAAAACTCCTTACAGTGAATCCCAACTATGTGCTTAAGACTTACTGTTCTCACTGAAATGAAGCATCAGAAATGTAAAAAAATCTACTTGCAGAGAAGTGTTCTAATTTGTCACTTTCTGCATCCCCACAGCTCCATTCTTACAATGACACTGACGCAGGAGTCAGTTCTGTCCAGCAGCATCTCCAGCTATCTGTTTTCATATGGCTGCTCTGCTTCACTTACTTGGACTTCTCTGGATTCCATCTGAGTTCCAAATTTGTATTTGGCTCTGGCTGTCCAAGTGCATGTCTAGACATGTGAGTGTGCTCTGGTAATGACGCATTCCTTTCCTTGATGATGATGTAATTTTTCCCATCAATCCTAGTTTTGGTGAAGAATTTAGTAATAGCGATCATTCAGATGAAAGATCAATAACATCTGCTCACCCTCTTTTTTTCCTAGACTTGTTTCTCTTTGAAAGGACCATCTGTTTCACTCTTCTGAAATTCCCCTTTTCCTTTTGCTTTTTTGTTTCAGTTTTATTCCTGTCTTTCCATCAAGCTCTGTAAAACTCTATCTTCTTCTGGTTCCAATATCTGTCTCTAAGATTTGGATCTTTCCATCGTGACATGTTCTCATGATTCTGTTGTGCCTTAATTTTCTTTCAGTGCCCTGCCTGTGCTTAGGCCCTTCTTACTCTGCTTCCAGAAACTCTTGAGATAAGTGACCATAGTGATTTGGTGACACTTGTGAAGTCACTGTACTGACAGATTTCCCTACAGTAAAATATAAACTATATGTACTGTTACATTCAGTGTTGTTTTGTTTCTTTTTCCTAGCTCCATCTTAAACTAAACACATCTTTGTCTAATCACTACTACTAAATGAATTAGTGCCATTCCATATGCCTCAGAGGCTTTTTGGAAAAAAAAATACAAAAAATAATCTCTTCAGAAATATTTTCTGCCAAAATGACTGTTGAAATTTGCTAGACATATTCTCCTAATATAACCTTAGTAAGCCAAGATATGATGCTTAAAATATTTGAATTTACCAGGAAGTTTGCTTTTCCTTCTTAAGACTGCATGTTAAAAGCTCTTAATTTGCCTGTAAATCTTTTGTTGGAGAGAAAATCATATATTATGTTTTGCTCATCAGAGATAAAACGGTCTTCATACCAAAACAGTATGTTTTGGAAATCAGGAGGGCTCACACTTAGTGTAGCCTGAAATGTGCTTTGTGATCTTTGGCTTGCCATGCACTAGATACAACAATAATTCTCTCTTCAGACACCAATTGCCCAAAGGTTTATTTCATAAACACTTGTAGATCCTACAGTGGAAAACGCTGCATGAAGTTTACAGTTAATGATGTCCAACATAAATGAAAGATACTTTAAATCTTCCTCATGCTTTTTTTCAGCTGTTCTTGTGGATAATGTCCTGGTTACACCCCAGTGCAAAATCCTGTCTGGATTTGTTCATTTTAACTGGAATAAATGCCACGAGTTTAGTCACACAGAGGAAGTATTCACAATGTTCCTCTTTAGGCGATTCATTCAGATGATTAGGTTAGGAGACTGGTCTCCTTGAGCTCTCTCTGTCAGTGGAGTGGGACATTCCTCCAGATGACAACTGACAGCAGGAGCTTAATAAATGTGTCAGTAGCTGTATCTGTACTATAAAAAGGAGGAGGTAGAAAGGATTGCACTCTGCATTCTTTTGGCAGATTTTTTTCTAGATCCAACTAGGTCCTTTTCTATAGCACTGAGCATGTCTGGATTTTCTTCTGGCCAGCATCCAATGGCTAGATGGTCTTAAGATATAAGAATTTTTTCTTCCAATTCAAATTGTCTTAAATACTCTGATAGGCTGTGCTACAAAATATTATGCATACTCTCCAGACAAGTGGCCCCTAGCTGGAACAAACCAGCACTAGATTACAACTTGGAGAGGTCTAGAAAGCTCACTTCAGAACAAGCCCAGGAGCAAAACACAATACATCAAATTAGAAGGAGCAGAACAACAGAGTAAAGAGGTAAACACCAGAAGTGGACTTTGTGTGGTGTGGGTGTTTGGTTTTTTTCTGGTTGTTTGTTTGTTTTTCAGGGAAAAGCAACTGAATTAAGCTGTGATCTTTCCACTGTTGCTAAGCAATGCCCAAGTTACCAACATCCCTGGCTCTATTCTTTGGTTCTTCTGTGGAGCACTGCAGACTTCAACTATGAAGTACAGTGTTGCCCCATATTGGGTGAAATGATTAATGTGGAAAAATTACAAAATAGGGAGGAAGACAGACAGAAACATTACAGAATTCTTTTTATGTAGTTAAACCAAGGTTTGTTTTCTGACTGGCAGCTCCCCTCTCTCTGGACTCTTGGCTCTGTCTTACCTCTCCCCATCTAGTCCATATCCTGATTACCCTTTGGAAATGCCAAGTTTGAGCTCAAGACTCGGCTGAGGCTTGAAACTCTTTAACATTTCCAAGCAGCCATGTGCAATCATATACATGGGAATAGAATCTCTGTGGGTTAACATCTTCCTACTAGAAAATTAATAATCTTCTTGGTCATTCATCTGCCTCATGTCTCTTACTCAGAAGAGGTACCCTGTTCTGCAATGCCAGCAATTGCATGACACTGCAGTGAAAGGCTTTGTATCAAATAACATGGAGGAAGGAGCATCTGCCAGTAAATAATAACATAATTATAATTATAATGACCAATCCTAAATCCTAAAAATCCTAGACCATAGTTCCTGAACTAGAACCATCATAGAGAGTACCCCATTTTGCTAGGTAGGGAATGGTTCCTGCCATGGAGAACTTACAGTCAAAGTACAAGATGGGAGACAACAAGAGGTTATTGCACATAGATAGAGAAAATACATGCTAAAAACAAAAAGTTGTATTTCAATGGATTTCTTTCTGCTCTTCCCTTTCAGTCAAATACAGCACTGCCAGTGGAAGGGTGAAGCAGTTCCATGTTAGGGTCATTACAGAGTTTTTGGGTTCCTTTAGGTAGCTGTGTTATTGTATTCTTACAAAATAGACAGGAACTCTGTTGTCCTCTATAGTATAACTTTGCAATCAGTAATTGGAGAAGGGAAAAAGTGGGTATGGAAAAGACAATGAGGTCTAATCTCTTTTGGAAACCCAGACAGTTTTTTAATAGTGGTTCCCTAGCTTCTTGACTCTTCAGTGTTCCAATTTTTAATTGTGGTATACTTAATGCTTATCCTTAAATGATGTCCTTCAGTGAAGTTTTATCAATATTTTTTGAAGCAGTACTGATTTAATAAAGTTTTAATTGTCAAAAGAAAAAAAAAGGCATGGGCAAAAGGTGACATAAACAGTAATAGTTCAAAGGAAAAAAAGGATGTGCCTCTATGGGGATAATAAAAGGCTAATGAATGAACAGATAATGGTGGTTTAGACAGGCTCCTCTGAAGGCTCAATCTGTTGTATGTTAGATCCAGCTGCCCATTGCCCAGGGGCCTCTTATAGCTGTTGAGAGTTACTGGGACACAAGAATTCTTCAGCCCATGCCCTACTTACACAGTCTTACTTTGAAGGCTGCCAGGAATCTGTTGGCGAAAACATTCTTTACCACCCAAAAATACCCTTCAAAAAGAGTCTTTTTTTTTTTTTTTTTTTTTTTTTTTCAAGGAGACAACCTCCCCAGCTGCCTTGCATTGCTATTTTGGTTTCTTGGTGCCATTTGCTGAACAACTGTGTATGCTGCTATTCCTGTCCCCCTGTGAGTACAGTTTTACCAGGGCCACTGAGAGGGCTGGAGTTCTCTTGGCCAGGCTTATGATGTAGGAGCACCTTCACAGTTCCTCATTCCCCCTCAGGTTTGTGGCTTTTCCAGATTGTTTCTTGCTTGGTTTCAACCTCCTGCTCTAGGCAGGAGGCAGCAGACTCACTGTTTGTACACAGATGGTCCTCCTTGAGGTGATTCCTACAGCTCTGCTGTATTGCAAGCTCTCTGGGATCAGGGAAGGGGCACTTTTAATACAACAGTGTAGCACCATTTACTCTTTTGGATCTTCCTTAAGATCTGTGAACCTTTAAAAAACAAGACAAAGGAGAGAGGCATTAGGGAGAAAGGCAGATGGTGCAAGGAAAATCAGAAAATAAGTGAGGGTATTCTTGAACCAGTAGAGCAGGTCTGACCCTCTGTCGTTGCTCTCTATAGATAATGAAACAGTGAGTTGGGTCAAAGGGAAGGTAAGGTTGGCTTGCCTAGTATGGATAACGTTTTGCTACCTGTGGGTAATAAGGTTTGTAGTAGGAATTTATTAATATATATATTAAAATATACATTGATTCAATAGTTACATGTTTGCCAATAACTCTGGAGCCATCAGAGCATCCTCTTACAGCAGGAGCATTATTCTTTCTGAGTGTAGTTATAATAATTGTTTCAACAGATATAGTATAATTCCCCATGCTCAAATGCAGCTATACTTTACTTTTTTTACTTAGTCCTGGGCAAAAGGGCATTTTCATAATCTGCTATAAAAATTGTTTGTGAAAAATCAACTGCTTTTTACTCAACAGATTAGTTTTATGGGCATTCAACATTGAACCTCCTTAGCATAACCCACTCTTGCCTGCCCACACACAAATACTCCCAGGCTTTTAGTACTTCACACTCTGTGGCATTCCAGTCTCTATGAGAGTTAACTGCTCTCTTTATTACTCCTTCCATTGTCAGCAGAATGGTGCTGAAATAAGTCTTAAAGAATCTTCCTTTTTATTGAATGTTAAGAATAACTTACTTCAGATGGCAGGTTGAATAGTCAAGAAATAAAACAAAAAGTTACTAAATGTTCCTCCCCATATAATTTTATTCGAGTCCTTGCATGACTGAATTTAATAATAGAACTGTTACTGACTTCAACTGGGAAAAGTTTGTACCTGGTCTGGAATGTATTGGAAGAATAAACCTGGACATTGTGTTGGATGCACTTGACTCCTAAACCAAGACTAGGTTTGGTTTGTTCTCCAAAGGAGGTAAAGGCCTGAGCCCTAAATTCCTTTTGTTCCAATTTGTTCTCTCAAAACCCACAGAGACAGAACGGCCCAGTGACCATCAGCGCACATGAGGTTGAAACAACCATGTGATTTACACATGAACAGAGTGTGGGCTTTCCAAGACTCATTTACCAAGGGACAAAGAAAGTCATGGGCACAAGGAGTCTCATGCTTCCTTTTCCCATGGCATATGATTTGACTATGAGTCAACCACTTTATCCCCATAACTATGACAGCCTAAGGGAGCCCCCTCTGAGCTCTCCCAGCTAAGCAACCTGGCTGCATGGCAGTGAGCATCCCTTGAGCCAGGAAGCCTCTCAAGGCTGCTCCTTGGGACCTAGACACTTTGGTAGGTGACTGCCATCATGCATAGCCTCATACTAAAGTGCACTAAGATTTTGTCTTGGTAACTTTGATCTTTATTTTGTTAAGTTTGGTTCTGCCTTGATACTTTTTAATCATTCTTGTATTCTTTGTGCAGTACCATAACAGAGTGAACCTTGCCATCAAATGTTGGTAAGTCACAGTTTTATAACATCACATTTCAATAAATGAACTTCAATTCACTTTTGCTGGTACCTTTGACACTAGTTCTCTAAGTGGTATGAATTGCCTATTTGCAGCAAACTGACATATCAGAAAGATCTTGAATCAGGGTTCACAAGAGAAACACACCTTGTTCTTAGAATGTTTTCTTGAGAAAAAAAATGAAATTTAGTTCAGAGCTTCATGATAGGCCTAAGTATTCATCTCTAAGCAATGGATGTTTTCTGGTACCTCACTTCAAGAGTTCTTTACAGAATTGTTATGGATATATAAAATTATATTAAATAATACGTAATCAGTATTATGAAATGTCATCTGAGCTAAATATGGGATAATTTAAAAATCAGTAATAATTCCAGAGAATATGCTTTTTATGACTCTTCACTTTCAATCTGAGATACCAAAATAACTTGTGCTGTCTAGTTGGAGGTTGGAAGGACTTGTTTCTAATCTTCTTTTGTATGTTTCCCTTATAATTTATTTTTTCTTGTACTAACTTTTTTCCAGAATAAACATTAATGGTTTTACAAAATGCTGAAGAACTTTTTATTTTTTGCTTTATGCCTTTCTTTACAATAATGTTTTCATATGGATAAGAAGGGCAATTATGCAACTGGTTTTTATGTTTTGTAATTTTCTTTTGAAGGTTATTTCACCTGAGATGAGCTCTTTGTAGATCAAAAGAGACTGTAGGGTTTGCATGATGCTTGCACAGCAAATCACAGACAATATTTTGCCTGTCTTTCAGCCCAGAATGATTTTTCCAACACCACTCTTCTTTTTTTTAAATAAGGCCTTTAACCTGAGAGATATATCACAACTAACCTTTATTCGTTCTTTGTTTTCATTCACAGTTCCCTTTTCTTGCATTTGCTCTTCGTCCTTGCTGCCTATTGAATCTCTGAAACTAAGGTGTAAGGTGCTTCTTACAGCTGAGCAGCACATAATCTCAACCTTGTCTATCCCTATGACCCTATTTCAAAATTGGTTTGTATTTTTTTTCTGCATTGAAAAATTTTAAACCACTGTCTTTCTGACAGTTTCAAGTTCTAACCTGAAATATGCTGGGGCAGGCCTTGAATTATGATTTGGTTTTGCATTACAAATTCATTGCTTGTGGATGCTTGTCATGTTGTAATGCATCTCTACACAGATGACAGGATTCAACTCTTGCCTGTTTTCATTGCCTTCCAGTGGTTGCCTGAGCAGTCCTTTCTTTTTGTTTTCAGGAAGGGCAGGTGAAGTGTGCTGAGCAGAAACAAAACACATTACACTGTAATTCACTGGGGTATTACGTGCCCTTCATGCAAGTTGTGTGACAGCCACTGCCCTCTCTCTACTGTTGGAATCTTTGCCTCTCTGCTATTCTCTTGTGAATTTCTTAGGTTTGTTCATGAAATGCTAAATTAATTTGTCACTGCAAAACATTGTGTATTTCTGCTAACTGGGACATTCTTTTTTTTTTTTCTTTCCTTCCTCCCAACCTCATCAACAAGTTTGTTCTACAATACAGTCTCCAGTGATAAGTCTCATTCAATTTTAAACATCTTATATAAAAGGGCTCTGCTTCAGAGACTGTTTAATGGTATTTGAAGGCCAGATTGTGACTTAAGTTTTGTGTATCTAAATCATGCAATCTACCTGAATTTTGTTTTCAAGCCTACAGAATGTAAAGTATGGTATTCAAAGAAGAGGTTCAAAAGAAGTGTCAGTGAGCTTTCTGCTTTGTGTCAGCTTAGATCCCAGAACAAAGGTGGAAGTGCAGGGTAGTTTCTGCAGAATAGGCCATAAGTAAAAAAAAATGTGCTGACAAAGAGATGAGCATGACTTCTTTTACCTCATGTGGCTTCTGTGATGTTCTTGGTAGTTTTTTCTGTTTCATTTGTGTTAAAACTGACAGCTGTGGTGATAGGTAGAAGAGGTCCCTATCTATTTATCAACTGAATATCATCCTTTGAATTCTGCAGAAAATGTTTCCTCTTTCTAGTTATATATTTGCATCAAAGTTTGGCCATTTGCTGAATAATCAAATGCCTTGCTTGCCTGTCCTAGATTAATCTGAGAATGAATATCCTACAATATTTTAAGCAGTCATGTTGTAAAATACAGATGAACTTCATATAATTGTTAAGTGGAAGTTACCGCAAATTTTTTCCTTTCCATTAAGATTTTGCCAATATCTGGGGATGGACTGTAAGCTAAGCTGTATTATCATGGTTCCTGGAATGACACAAGATCTCAGCTAGACTTTGTGATAGGTTAGAAGCCAAAGTTGACTAAACTTTGTAGGTTTCTTGTTCATGACAAATGAAACTAAAATAAAATATGGTATAAATGATGTATTATAAACTATACATGCTATTGGTCTGAAAAGGGCAAGAGTGTGCTCACTGAATCTCATCTGTCTGCTCCTTCAACTTTTCCAAATTCCTGTGGACAGGGAAAAATAGGACTCACAACTTGTGTTCTACTCGGGAATACCCTTTGTTGATTTACCTCATCATAAAACTTCCCTGTCTTGTTCATTGTTCAACAACTTCATTGTTGTTTGCTAAGGTGAAAAAAATAATCTTTGTTTTTCTTTAGCTGTTGAAAAGAAGATAATTCTGCATTTAAAGTTTCATTTGCCATATGGAGTGTCAGTTTCCCTTCTTTTTAGAGATTTAACAAGTTCATAGTCTAATATTTTAGTATAAATCTATGTTTATGGCTATAAATACTCGACACTGGTGAGATTTCAAACAAGCCTGTAGTTAAACTCAATTTCTTCATATGGTCCATTATTTTTTCCTTCTACTGCAGATGGTTCTTGTGTATTTCAGGTCCCTTAAAGGCTGGTTAGTGATTTGTGTTTCTTTTGCCAGTAATAACTCTACAGAGAAGCAGATAAATTACTTCTTCCCAGGTGGAATGAGAAGGCAGAGTGCTGATTATTGCCATATATATATAGTGTGATTGTAATGAGGTGTCAAGGAAAAAATAGGTTTGTGGTGTTTCTTCTCAAGTTGGATGTATTCAGTTCAAGAATAGCTTCTTCTGGAATGAAACAAAATTGTTGATGAGGCTTTCATAAAAAAAGTAAAATTTGACCCACCTAGTAGTTTCTATATAGAAGATCAACAAGCTTCTTCATACAAATAAACTGTGTTTGGAACTCATTTGTAAGAAAGAAATAGTGTAGTTGTGTTTTTATTGCTTTGTTCCTTCACCTGCTTAAGCATAACTAAGTCAGTATGAGAACATCTTTCTTCTGTCTTTAAATACAGTTAGTGGGCGTTTGTTTATCATCAGCCCAAATTACTGCTAAGGACTTTATTGAGAAATAAGAGATTTATTTTAAGACACTTAGAAAAATGATCTGTCTATGAGAATTGGGACAGAAAAGTCTGATGACATTCAATTGCATTCAATTGAGCCTGTTTGACTCATGAGAGACCATTTGACTAGGGAGTACAAGCATTCAACAGAGGGTTTGTTCTTTATAATGAGATTGAGATGCTTGTTATCATAGCTCTTTTCCATCTGTCTTCCTATCATTAGACAAAGCATGTTGTCTGATTAATTTTTCTTTTTTTCTTAGGGTTTTGCTAAGTTCTAAAAACTAATTGTTGATAATAGAGTCAACCAGCCATGATAGCTAACTCTAAAATCATAATGCAGCATCAATGAGCAGATTATTTTTGATGCCTTCTCATCTACTAACTCTTTCTTTCCTTTTCCTAACAACCAAGAGGACCAGAAAATGATCATCCTGGTCTGTTTCTTCTTTATTATGGACTTGCTTCTTCTCAAGATGATAATAGAGCTGCTATTCAGTTCAAAGGAACAGGTTCAGCATCTGTACAAGCAGCAAACAAGCCATCTGTGATAATGAAGTCCTGTTGCCTTTGTATGTTAATACCAAAATCCAGAAGAGCTGTGTCTGCTCCTCCAGTTTGATTGGTTGGGAAACCATGCTGTGGTCACAGAAGACTGCTGGGATGAAGGCTCTGGCAGCACCTAGAGAAATGTGAACAATGTGGATGCTACATCACAGCCTTTTTGTATTTGGTGAGATTAATCATCCCCCAGATGTATAGGAATAGCAGATGGACAAAGTGTGGCTATGTGCTTTGTGCATGGCTCAGGCTAATTCTGCTCTGGCAGATGTTTATCAGTAAAGAGGATGTTCTATAAACCGTGATTATAAGGTTTTGGTCTAGTTCCATAAGTGTTTTTTGTTTGTTTTTTTTTTAATAAATAACTCAAAAATATGAAATTTGAAATTTTAATCCAGTGAGATTCCTACACTCAGTTTTATTAGCTATGCGAAATGTTTTGTGCTAGGATGCCCTGATGCTGTCAAACCTCCAATATATTACTCCTATGACATTTTCCATTCTCTTTTCTTTCTATATAAAATATTAGAAATTCATTCTGTATTTACTTGATCAGTGATAGACTGCTTTCATCCAATGAACTGTGAGTCTGTTGCCTTTAAATATCTAAAAAAATTTAAACTCTAATCAGTACAGTTACCTATATATGATAATATCCAGAACCCAAGACAGAGTAAATTTTTCATTTGCACTGTAAAGGTAACTCATTCTAGGACCATCTTAAATAAATACACTGGTAATAAAGGAAGACAAGTAAAATGAAATTAAGAAAAGGCAATTGATTACTAGAAAGCTATCTGATAAAACTCATGATAAGTATACATGTAAAATTCAAAGGTAATTTAACTTGGATTCTGGCATAACATGTGGTCCTTCTTACTGACATGATAAACTAAAAGGAGTCTTTTTGAGTTCACCTTCAAACTTAAGAAGAAAACTAATAAGATGAAAAAAAGGTCAGGATTTGTGGGAATCAAACAGCAGCCAATTTTCAGGACATGAAATATGCCTGTGGTAATTGCACCAAATTCAGTAAAACTGTAGTTCAATGTAGGTAAAGATGACCATTAAAATTGAACCTCAAACCTTGGTACAAAGTGTATTGAAATCAGTGAGAAGACTAATTTTGATTCTTTCTCTTTTATATACAATTCTTCTCGCAATTATTCTTCTTTTTCTTAAAACACATAATTCATCACTTATCACAGTGTACCAATCTTGATAATTATTTTCAAGCTACTCTATTCATGAACTTGAGCATGCCTGGATCCTGTCAGTCTTGAGATCCGAATCAAAATTGTAGCAAAATCACACACTTTTTAGGAAAGGCATTTAATACTCCCTATATCTACAAATGCAGATTCTCACAGCAGTATCTACTGACTGGGAGATGTGGACATCAACCAAAACTGAGCATCATATCTATTTTAAGGAGCATGAATATATTCAGTAGTAGAACAGCAGCAGATCTTGGCTTTTTAGAAGCCTTTCAATTTTTTTCCAGATGCTATGAAACACTTTTTTTCTTTAGGCTTAGACAGATTCCAACTGGCTACTGATCCTTGAGTATAATATATGTTCTACTTATGTGTTTTCTTGATTCTAATGGACAAGAACTAGGTAGGATAGTGAAAGAGAAAACATTTTTATGGTATTGGTAAGTAAATGTGAGTTTCCTGCAAATAACTATTTACCTTACGTGAGATTCCTCCCTTTCAGGGTCAGGATTCAGGAGCTTCCCCTTTACTAAAAGCAGAATTAATACTGCAATATGAAGTCATGAATTAGTGGCAATTCATGTACAACTTCTTTTGTATCTGCATTCTTATTCCCAGGCCAATGAGTACTTGCACAGATAATGACAAGAATATGTTCTTCAGATAAAATGTCAGTTCAGGAAAATACTGATGATTAGGAATTGTTGTGTGACATCCTGGTAGTGGAGGTGACCTGGTTCTGACCCTCATAGAGCACAATTTCTCTGTATCTAATAGATTCCTCCTGCATCAGGAGAATAAGAGAGTAGGTGAGATGAGATTTGAATTGGCAAAATCACTCTTCCACCACATGGAAGTTCATGACAACAGAAAAAAACAACTTTTCTTTGAAGAAGAACAGGACTTTGTCTAGAAGATCTTACAATTATATGATGTCCTGTGCTGTTTCTGCTGTCTTCAATCTCATTTCTTCATTTTTGTTTTGTGTGACCCTGAGATGATTTCCTTGATATTGTTGCTGTTTAGACCACAGTTCCTGTTCTCCCATCTTTACTGTCCACATGCCACAAATCATTTCCCCATCTTGCTTTGTTGCCAAGCTCTTTCCTTTCCTTGCTGGCATTTGAATTTACTAAGCAGCTTCCCAGATTTGACCATCATATGCTTTAGTACTGAGTTCTCATCAGATTATAGATTGCATTTATAACCTCTGAGAGAAAGGACTGTTAACGTGCTGGTGTGCCTGTTCCATATTTCTAGGCAGAGTAATTGTCACTTAAGAGAACCTAAATAACACCCTAATATACCACTCAAGATTGTAGCAGTGCAATCATGGATAAACAAGGTGCTGTCACCACTGTGTGTTACATTCTTTTCTTTCTATTAAACCAGCCTGTAAATTAGCAATCCATAAAAAAATTGGATCAATAGCAAACCTTTTGTTACTGGGAAAGAAACAATTCAGGGATATTTTTCAACTCCAGTGCTTAGTGCTTTCTCCTCACAGTCTGATAGAAATGATTAAAACAAAACACCCAATAATGAGGTGGCTGTTGAACAGTAAACTTTTGGGGGTTTTATTATAATTTTAATTCTATTGTTTGGAACAGCAGTGAGATCTGGAGTGTGGAAGGGGCACTGTTAGGAAAGTTTCTTTCTATAACAACACAATGTAAAAATGGAGTTCCCTTTCTTAGCATCTTTCTTGAAGTGAAAAACTACCAGTTTATTTCAGATGCAAGTTATTGGATAGCACTAGCAGTGTGTGAGACAGTAAGATGGGGCAGATGGAGTTTAAAGCAATGCTTGTGAGAGTGCAATATTGCTCTAGGATGATAAAGCTGTTTTAAAAATAGTCCTATGTTTTTTTTTAAGCTGCATATATGTCTGCTCACCTGAAATAATGTTGCTGACTGTGCTTTCTAACCCCTTTCTGATGTTAACATTTTAGGAAGGGATCACATTAGGGTATTGTACTTGAATAAAGACAATTCCCCACCAGCCTAAGATTGAACATTATTGTGAAAGTATGTCCTATAAGTCTTCCCATTTTCAAAGAAAGAAGAAAAGATAATATTTTAGAGGCTACATGGGTGAATGCCTTTGAATCAGCTAAAATCCATGTACCTGGTAGTTCTTCATCCTGTTATCTATAGGACTCCCAGAACTATTCAGGCAGGGCCTGGATTAGTTCTATTCCTGGTATTAATGTGAAAGAACTCATAAGGTTTATGAAGGTTCAAAATATTGCTGATTTAATGTTACTTTTGCTGCTTTCACCTCCTCTTGCACATGTACTGGCATGTGGGTGTCTAACTTTCTTGAAATGTACACAAAAGACTAATTTAGAGAAGCCTTTTCCTGGCTGCTGAAAAGATGTGGCTTGGTGACTAAGTCAGGCTTTGTTTTTTAACTGTTTGTTGTATAGTTACTCAAATTCATGAGAGATATTTTAAATAGTACACTCAAAGATTGCATTTCCTAACCAGGGAATCCAATATTAACTTCCTGTCATTGCTCCCATTACATTTGAATTAGTTTATTCTGATTTCAGCAAGGAACTGCCAAACTCTTAAACCATCAAAAATGCAAAATTAGAATATTTTTACTGTGATTGCTACCTATGGATAGATCTGTTCTCTTTTAAGTCTCTTCCAGTACCTCTTTTTAGGTTATAAGGTATAATCATTGTGGTTTTACATGCTGTGCATAAGACTGTGTAATTGTCACTCCTCATAGCTACTCCCTGGGTGTCAAACCAGATGTTCTCAGTGGTTTGTAGCTTATAGTTTGGATTCACTGGCCAGCTTAGAACAGATACCTTAAGCCCAAGTTGTGTTGAAAAAGGGAGCCCACCTTGGCTCAGAGGACAGCAGCAGGCAGTGCTGGGTCTGTGGGGTCAGTGCTGGTGTGATATGAGCAGTGCTGGGGCTTCTGCTGGTCCAGATCAGCAGCCTGGCTGGGTGAGCTGGGTCCTTGTTCCTCCTGGAAAGCTGGGCAGGAGGGTTGTATGGAGGAGGTGGCAGAGAAGGAGAAACTGCTGTCCTTGGTGGCTTTGCTCCAAGATGCAATAGGATTGTGGGCAGGCAACATCTCCAAGCCTTGAGAGAGAAAGGGATTCCTTGGCGGACAAAGACTCAGAACCATCTCTGGGAGGAGCAGGTACCATTTGATCTCTCTCTCTCATCTGCCTCTTCCCTTCTTTGTGGTAATGGGTGTGCATTTTATTTGGGCAGTAAGGGAAAGAGATGTGCAATAGATGGAAGCTCTGTTCTTTGGTGTTGATAAACTGGATTCCATTCTCCCATCTGAAAAACTATTAAAATTTTGTGTTCCATCACAAAAGTGTATATTTGTTTTCTTTAAAGGGAGCTCTCAAGGTTAGCTTTACTTTTTTAAGCACCATGTCCAGAGAGAGAGAAAATTACCCTGAAGGGATCAGATGTGAAGAGAAGCATCCTTGTGGGGACACTTACAGGTGTCTTTTCCCTTGCACCATGGGGAAAAGAAGAATGGCCAGGTCTCTAGGAGGCTTTTCCTTTCACAGATGGCATGTACATCCTTTCTTTGCAATCTGAATTCTAGCTGAATATTTAAATAGGACTGCATACAGTTGGAGCAGTACAGGCTTGCATGCTGACAGATTCAGCTTGTTCTTTCCAGATTGCTAAAGCTTATTTTAAAAGGTCTTATTATTGGAGAGCTTCCATTGTGTATCTAAAGCCAGTGATATCTTACTGTCAATTAAATGAAAACAAGTTGCTGTTACTTTTCAATTTAAGGGGGACCTCTCAATAAAAATATGTTTACCAACAGTTACACATACGGAAGTGTTTTAAAAATATTTGAAGTGCACCACAATTACCTAAAGGTGTGAAATGAAGTTGCTTGTGTTCACTGCGTCACAAGCAAGGCCTGAAATTTAGTGACTATCAGGGTTTCTGGGCTGTTTTTCCATATATATGGCCAATAAAATTAGAAGCCTTATCTCCAGGCAAACTTATTTATATTTTCTTAGGTTTTGATGATTCTTTCAGCTAGGAAAGCTATAATATGAGTTTCTTAAGCAGATGTTTATCTCTTTATAGTTGCAGAGAAACAGTGATATGTGAAACACTGATGCACTGTTCCATGCTTTGAAATGCTTACTTTATACCATATACCTATGTATAATGCAGGGAAGTTTGAAAGACAACAGTGGATTTCTGAGAAAAGACTTTACTTTTAGCTCAGAAAAATATTATTGTGGTTTATGCAGTTAAATTATAAGAAAATAGATTCTGGTTTTCATGGAAAATACATTCACATGTGAATCTATAATTGGAAAAGTAAGCCTCCTGTGGTTCATGGAGCTAAAATACTCGTGGGTGCAAAGCTGCTATAGTTTTGTGCAGAAATAGAAATGTTGCAGCACATGTACTTCACTGCACATGAATCTTGGGTTCACATCAGAAAAGCTGGTTAACTGTTTTTTGTAGCACATGTCTGTTGTGGTGGTGCTGTTCTGATACTTTACAGCAGAAATGGCTTAGGTGACTCACTTGCAGGAAAAAAAAAGGGGACTTGAAGCATTTCTAATAATGGAAAGAGTGACAAGGGAAAGCAATTATTTCCAAATTTATTTCATTACAAAGCTCTTAAACTTTGGTTTTTTTAAAATGTACTGGAGTACCATAATTGTAATAGAGGGTTCACTTGCTTAATAGATGTGACACTCAGTACACAAATTAGATAAATGTGTCAAAAGACAAATAATATAGAAGGACATACCATCAGTGGAGTTATAGCTGTGGGTTCTACTGGTCACATCAGTCCTCTCACTTCAGTTGAAATAGACTTTGAAATCTGTGTAAATTGAACATCTTCCAGTGGGTTTGAACAATAATTTAAATTATTATTATATAAGAAGGAAAAAGCTTTACATTCATGATATTTCAGGCATGCTGTGAGCTAGAAGTGTCTGTTCCATAAACAGGATCAGGTATACACTAAGATACCTGTATCCTAGTTAAGGTTTCGCATGGTCTACAGGTACATAATATTATCTTGTATTTCCTAAAAAAGCAGTAATCGTGGGGAGTTTCTCCCTTGCTGCTACTGATGATGTCAGCATGGCTTCAGGTTCCTTCTGCCTTGCTGCCAACTTGTTGCATGCATATTTTTGTACATCTTCCTACTCTTCTTGAGATCACTTGGGTAGCTGAAATCCCATGCAAGGGGCCCCACTAACGTTTGTCAGCTCTGTTCCAGATTGCATTGACACTGACAAGTAACTTTGGCAAGGTGGGTGAAATATTAACGTAGAATCTTAGAATTGCTGTGGTTCAAAAAGACCTCAGAGGTTATTGAGCACCACCATCAAGAAGTCCAAAAAACAACCCCAAGGACTGGTTTTCAGATATTCCTTCTTATCATAGGTGGAATAGTGATATGGAGGAAATGCTTTCTTTCATGCAAATTTAGAGCTTGTTCTTCCTTAATTTTCTCTCAGTGAGCTCATTGCAGGTCAAGCCAGAAATTTCTTAGAATATCTGGCAGAGACCTGGGCTTAGAAAGGACTAGCTGGAGTTGAGATAAAGATATTCTGACACTTTTAAAAGTTGATTTCTCTTGTATTTCTTGTAGAAAATGACAGTAAGCTATCTAAGAATGTGGGGGCAGTTTGCCCTGCTGCTCCTCCCCTGTACTCAAGGTCTCTTTTGTTATTTGTGTTGCCACAGTGTGTCTCTAGACCCCAGCTGTGATCAAGTTCTTATTGTGTGAGGGACCATAGAAATGGATTGTAGGTCACAGTCCGTGCCACAATGACAGCACAGTTTAGCAGGGGAGGACAAAAAGGGGTAGCTAAGGTAACAGAGACATGCTGAGACTTGTGTAAAGTCACTCAGTGAGCAGCAGGAAGGAGCAGCCTTAGGACCAAGTTTCCAAGCCTCAGTTGCACTGGAAAACTACTGACAGATGTTTCTTTTTAAAAAAAGGCTCTCATGATAAAGAGAAAATGTTATTTTTGAAAGTTTTTTTGCTAAAGCATCCTTAGAAATGGCAGACAGAAAAGAAACTGAGAAATTCTAGATGGATCACTGGAAGAAGAATTAGGTCTAAATTGCCTTGAAAAAGGTTTGAAATAAGACTTGGACTGCTTTTAGTGACCTTCTCCTAGTTACCAGCAAATTCAGTGGAAGTCTCCTATTGTTTCCTTACATTTAGATAACTTAACAAACCCCAAACCCAGATCTACACTGGTAGTTGGGTCATAAAAATGGTACAGAAAAAAAAATTGCACTCACAGTGACTTCTTTTAAAAAATATTCTATCAGTATTTTTATTAGAAATGGTATTTTCAGTTGGGCTGGGGAAGGAAATTGCATCAAAGAGAATTTGACCCCATATAGTAAATTTGAGTCTGTTTAACTTCTATCAATATGAGAATTTATTAGCAGAGAGATAAATCAGAAGTAGAAAGAAACACAAGAAGCAGTCTTGGAAAAAACTTGCAGGTATGTGCTACAAGTCCCCAGTTTATAATGATGTTAAATAGATAAGAAAGTAGAAAGAACAGACAGAGAGATGAGAACAGTGGAGTGGTGAACAAGGTGAATGATGCACAAGCAAGTCTTTATTGACTTTATTGATGTTGGTATTCACACCAGAGTCTGGTAGGAATATATGTCCAAATATCTATATACTTTCCTAGTCATATGATTTTTTTTTCCTTAACTAGTTGTTCCAGAACAGCTGGGAAATATGCCCCAAGAAACAGCTCAAGTCCTGCTCATCATCTTCAGAAAGGGTAAATATTTGACTAATGTGCAGGTAGTTTCTTTTTGAAATATCCTGCTACAGACAGAGGGTTTAGTTTTATAATACTAAATTCTAGAGAAATTCTGTGGGATTTGTGTAAATGCATTATTCTATACACTTTAAACATGAAATTTGACATTATCTAAGATAGATACAATATGTAATAAATTGTACATAATTTCCATTGATAAAAAGACTCTTGTAGACTCAGAGTGCTCACTGAAGCGTGTTAATTGCCTTGGTAATTTCAACTAAAATTAAAATGCCTTACCTGCTGCATTTTTTGGAATTCTATTTTTTTATCATCAATATTTTTTATCAATACCACTACAAGAAAAGGTAATAGAAAATTGCCAGCCATGAATTATGAGTTTCAAACTTGCATTCCACTGGCTGCTGCACCACCTGTTAATAAGTAAACCAAGCAGCAGTTGCTACATCACTGAGAATGAATATGTTGATATCCTAATTAGTATTCATTACAGAAATGAGTCAATGTTCTTATTCAATATTCTTGTTCTCTTTCAATATTGCTACATTATTGCAAACTCATTTAAAGAGTTGTGTAGTAAAAACATTTATTTTACAGAACAGGGAATATGAAATCACAAAAATATTTCTATATCTTGAAAAAATGGGTCAATTTCTTTGAAATTAAATGGGCTGATTACAAATTTACAGCTTTCTAGTGCAATGTTAACATTTTGATTTAATTTTTCTTATCCAGAATGCAAAAAGCCCCCTAACAACACCAAAAAAACCAACAAAAAAAATTCCCCAACATAATTTTCCACCATATGGCAGTGCTGGCTTCAGAGCAGTCCTTGTGCTAGGCACTTTGCTGTCTCTTCTGTTCTGTCCTGAACATGTAACAGTTCAGCAGAACTGTTTGCTTCTCTAATTTTAGTTCAGGCAAATAAGATAGGCAGGTAACAGTTATGAGGGACAACAGTCTTGCAGGGGAATTTTTGATGTGAGAATTTTTTTCACTTGTCCAATTAGAGTCCTCATTAACACTGTTGAACAGAAGGAGATAGGATTATCCACCAGCTACAAGTCTCATTTACCTAGGTGCACATTTTATAGCTTATAGTGGTCCTCCTGACTACTGGTGAGCCAGAAAGGAACTTCTCATGCTCTGTACCTGCTAGGCTTTGTCTGTGCTAGATGGATTTTGCAAAAAGTGAACCATGAGATCATCAGTCTCATCACAGCTCTGCCTGGGACAAGATCTGGTTATAGCATGCATGTAGTTACATACCTGGCAGTCATGACTTTTTGTTTTGGGTTCTGGGTCAGATTTTTGCTTTGCCTCTTTTAAGTTTGGTAGTTTTGTCATTGGAGAGGAAGAGCATGGCTGCTCCAGCATTTAAACTTTCAATATTTTCTCCTTTTCTGATCTACCTTTCCTTTGAACATATTCAATGATTGGGGTAATTTTGTTTGATTGCAAACTTAGGAAAAAAAAAAGGGAGAAAGTGACCCAATACTGGAACTGCTCAAATCATATGTATGGAGCCATGCATGTAGACAAGGAGCCCAAGGCTGCAATTATGGAGTAGAACAGGTTTCCCTCTAGAGAGCAGCAACACCACCTAACCTCCCAGCTAGCTGCTCCCCTTCACCACCTTGTCCCCAGAGGTGACTGGTGAGATGACTGAGCTGCTTATTAATCATTTGCTAAATTGCTTGAGATACTAAGGTAAAAGGAGCCATTTTGGTTCTCTGTGGCCTACTGGGCTGTAGTAATTGTGCATTAAATAAGGCAGAAAGTGCCTGAGCTACCAAACTGGATCTCCTGAGAGCAGCAATGCAACCAGGATCTGACTTGCAGAAGAGCTGTTCCTAGAGCCAGGCTTTTCAAGGTGAAAAGAAATTAATACTTCTGTATAAAACGTTTTACTCCCATGAAGACTTCTAGAAAGTGTGGAGAGTTGGGTTTTATACTCTACAAATGCTTTTGAGGGGAGTGAGTAATTTCAGAGTCATGCACTAAATAAAAAAAGAGTAAAGAGGAGATTTGCACTTCATGGAGACTTTCTGACATACCATGTGTTATGATCTGCCCCCACGAAGGTGAGAGTGAACCAGGTTCTTGTTCATGGATCCCTTGGGGCAGATTAGAGTGAAACAACACTAAGGATTGGTGTTTGTGATTGGATCTGCAATGAGATTGGATTGTTGCTGCTGGTTGAAGCGATGGTGTTGATCTTGGTGTTGATCTATCCTCTCAAGAAGCCCCCAGAACACAAAGTCTGATGGGTTAAAATACACTCAGGCTGGGTGGGAAGAACACCCAGGTACCTCCCCTGTGTGAGGAGGGAGTTTTACACTGTCTCTTGCAACAAACCCTGGATCTGCTGCAACACCTTTGGATCACTTGCAGTCCTGTGGTGGAAGGCTTCAGGAATGGGTCAGGGGGTGCTTTAGGGGTCCCTGATGGTTTATGATGCCTCCTCAGCTCCTCTCACATCAGCACAATTAAGTCAATGGTATCCCATGAGACCTTCCCTGCAGGGAGGGGGGAGTTTCACAACTGAGTGCAGTCTTCCACACCTTGGAGCTCTTGGTTCATTCCAAGCATTGTGCTGGTTTCCTAGCATATAAAAGTAAATATGATTCAACTTCACAGTGACTTTCTGAAGCTTCTCAAGATCCCCAAGTAAATATTATATTCACACTGCACGCAATGCTGACATGTTCATTCAATGAGCACTTACTGCAGATGAGAGTTATGTACAGTTAAAGTGTGTAAACCTCTTAAAGTGATGAAGGGTACTCAAAGCTCTCTGATAGCAAACCTGTCATCCATGGTATTGCTTCAGGAGGAACCCCCACAGAGAACCAGAAGTGGGGAGTTTTGTGTTGGATAAGACGTGCATACAGAGTATTCCCTGTGATACTCATGGAATACAGAATACTGTGGAACTGTGAACTGCCTGAAGGCCATTTACAGTGAAGAATAATAGAATCACTAGGGTGGAAAAAGACCTCTAAGGTCATAATCTCCATCACTATCTTGTTCACTGTAGTGTAAATCTCTAAGCCCAAGACTCCCGAGAGTAAAGTCAGGAAAATTCCCCCAGCAAGGCCCTGCCTGCCACACAGTGAACCAAAGAAGGGAGAAAGGACCTCCAAATCCAAGCAGAGGTGGGGAAAATAAGGGCTGTGTGTGTTCCCAAATGCAAGATTGTTGGGGGACAAAGAAACCAGATCCCCTCTGGTGTGAAGGTATATCTGTGTATCAGTTATGCATAGGCCCAACGTTTGTCTCACACAGAGAACTTACAGGCCAAGAAGAATTATTTATACTTAGAAAAAACTTTGCATAAATCCATAGTAGAAGAAAGTTTTCTTCAGAGAAATACAAACGATTTGTGAAAAATATTGCCTAGAAGGCTTACATGCTGTAATGCAAGCGGATATGGATTTCACATAGAAAATATGGGTGATACATTGATAAATTCAAAATGTACAAATGTAATGAAGGACATAAAAATGTCTTTTCTAAATTTAATCAAACATTAACTAAAGAATCCTGTAAGGTAAGTGATGTTCCATTACACTTTTTTCCTAAAGGAAGGAGAAAGCACTGGCTTTATAGTCAGGTAAAGCAGATGCTTCCCCCCCATACAGATGCTTGAGATGTCAAGAAAAAAATGCTGAGGTTTCTCAGCAGTTTTGGCCTTAGTTATACTTGTCTGTGCAAGTGTACAGTAGTGCTCTACTAGAACTAGCAGTAGAGATGGATCCAGGAAACCAAGAGAGGTTATGGTTTTAAAAACCCTAAGCTTCCTTGCTATGCAGAGCTGGAGTTTGAGTTGATCAGTATTTCTACAGAGAAGTGCTTCAGCACCTAAAGGGTGGAGAACTTAATTTATCCTTGAGTGAAGAGTCCCTAGAAGGCCCATCACAGAGAAGAGATCATTGAATTGCTGGTTGTTCCATTTGAAAAGGATAAACTATAAGGGAATCTATATTTTTACTTGCGGTGTAATTCAATTTTATGTTCAATATCTATTTCAATCTAGTTTTCTGCATAATTAGGACACTGTGGTTAATGAAATATAAATGGTCAAATGAAAAGGCAGTTATGTTCTTCCTTTGTTCAAAGTTGATACATGACCAGAAATACTACCAATCTAGCTGTGCAGTTATAGTACAAAAATCACAACACTGAGTACTTCAGAAATCTAGTTTTGCATTATGGCTATGTTCTGACCTGCTTGGATCTGGAGTTGTCTGCAGCATAATTCAGCTATCTGATGGCCCCCCAGTGTGATTAAACTATCTGACCTTCCTGCTCTGTTATTTTTTTTTCGATTCCTGGTTAGATTAGGTTCTGTCCTAAAATCCATTCTCTCATTCCTTCTTTTGATTTCCAGTTTAGTATAATGATAATAATAATAATAATAAAAATTTCTCTCATTGCTTCTCACTCTGTTACTGAAAATAATCCTTAAGATATGTTACTTCAGATAAAATTAGTCAAAGCCACAGTTCCACCTCCTTCACTCACAGAAGCACTAAATCTGGTGTGAACCTTGAGTTAACAACTCTTCCAGGACTTAATCCTTATACTTGAGTCTTGGGTCACTCTCATCAGGCTTTGGTTTCCTCTGGTTTACCAAGTGGGTTTTGTTTTAACTATTCCCGTTTGCAAACTGAATTTTATTTTGGTGAAATATGGGATTTCATCCCAGTGTCTGTGGTCCATGTGCACATGCTGCTGTTTCAGGCATTGCTCAGCCCAGGTCTGGGAGGGGTGCCCCTTCTGCTCAAAGCATCTGCTGATGTCAGCAGTCAATCAAACAGCTGGTGTTGCTCGAAGCTGAATGTAATTCACCTTCTAGGATGACAAGGATTCTTACCTGCCATGCAAACAGATAAGGATTTACTATTAGTGCATTCTAGATACCAGCTCTATAGCTTTCAATTTTTTTAATCAAGGAGAATTTTTATCAAAACTAGATAGCTGTAAGCATGCAGTAGCAAAACTGTATCTAAAATGCAGATGATCTTTTTAGTCTCCCTATGTGTTTTACTAATGCTTGAAAGAAGAATTAATTCTGTGTGCAGCCTGAGTCATTTTGCAATGAACAAGCTGTTATTTATGCTTTAACATTTCCTGAACAGACAATTTCTATAGAACATCAGGAAGCAGCCATAAAATGAATATGGAAAAAAAAACAGGACAGAAACAAGTAGATGTTTTTTGCAGTTGGCTATGCAGAATAATTTCATAGCAAAAGGTAGGATCAGTAGAAATCACTGTAGAAATCGCTGGCTTTTGTGAGTTGGCAGAAAATATAATTAAAATAAAGAAGTGACATCTTATGTGACAGAACCTGAGTAGGCAGCACAGCATTTATCACCTCCTGTTCACTAGCTTTTCTTTTTTAAAATTAGTGAGATTTATCTTATATGACGCCTACTCATGGTCTTGTTGGCATGAAAGAAAACAAAAAAAGAAATGTAGCAATGTAGAATAACCAGGAGTTATTGCAGCCAACAAAAAGTGACAAATTCATCCCTGATGCTGTGAAATAGAACTGCACAAGAGTGGATATAGGCTCCAAAATGTTTTGCTTCCTAGGGTTATTTTTGTTTGTTTTTTAGTTTTGTGCTTGTAAGTTCTGCTTCTATCTAGGCAAAGCTTTAGATTAAGCTATCTTCTACAAAATGAGAGCTGGACTGAGATCTTGATTTCTGCTGTGCTGTGTAAATTTGAAGTTATTCCGCTGGAGTCAATGAAGTCATTCTGGGTTTATACTTGTAAGCCTTTAATCAGAATATGTCAGTGAGCAGGAAGATGTGGCACCTGAAAAATCAATGGCTGGTGCTGCTGTTTTTCTTTCAGGTTGAGAATTTTGACATCTTTCTTGGTTTTCTGAGCTGAATTTTCTGATTCAGCCAGGCTGTGGACTGAGGCCAGTTATATTCTTTATTAGGAAACATGGAATCTGAGAGGTTTCAGAAAAGAAAACCAAAGCAGATCAAACCAAGACAAACCTAACTTAACACAGTTTAATTTTAGAAGACTAAGTAATTCCAAATCAAATATTTGGAATGCTGGATGACATGACTTTAACAAAGAAATGAAGGAGTGTTGTCACAGAAATCTGCAGATAAGAGGAGCAGAGCAGGGAAGAAGGTGAATAATTTTATGCATATATTTATTAAACCAGAGCTTGTAAAAAACCTCAAGTAAATCTGCATGGAGTGGGTGGAAGGACTGGAAGCATGATCCTTAGAATAACTATATGTGCAAGGTTTACTTTTAGGAAGGCAGTGAGAGAAAAGGGTGATCAGTATTCAGATTTTAATTTTTTATGTTTCTGATGAGTCACTTTCCAATACCCACACTTGAAGAATGCTTCTAAATGTATCCCTCGGGTGCATGGAAGCACACACTAAATTACAAGCTGGTGTTGATATAGTTGTATGTCCTTAGTGAATGGGATGGAGGCCAACATCCCCTCCCTTCCCACTGTCCTTAAGATGCCAGTTAATGCCAAAAGTGGAGGAAATCATTGCCTGCAGTCCAGAGAGAGTAAAATCAGCTGTTGTTCCTTTCTATCCTCCTGCCTGCTGCACCTACAACATCTAGCCTGCAGTCATCTGGAAACAAACACCAAATCTGTCCTTGGCTTTGTGTGACATTTCTAGGGCCCTTACATGCAAACCATGGCTTGGGCAGTATGTCACTTACTTTTTTTCAAGCTCTTTTTATTCCAGCAACAAATATCTGTGGTGTGGGTGAACCCAGTTTTTCTGCAGAACCATGATCTGCACAACACATTCTTCAGTTTTTAGGTAAGGATTTAGCACCACACAGGCCTAGAAGAAAGGTACATGAATGCAGCATTGCACCTTGTACAACATCTTAGAGCACATTTCACTGTGAGAAAGGAAAGGTGACAGACTCAGGTGACCGCGTTGAGGAGTTCAGTGTGTGGTTTCACTGTGCACTGAGTGCAATGGGAGTTTTGGATGAATGATGATTATTCTGCTGTACAATCCCATTACCCTGTGCTCATGATCTTGCCAGTCCTTTTTGCTTTTTAAGTGAGCCATCTTCAGACCATCTGTGTTTTTGTAGTAGCACCTTGCAGCCTTGGAAGTAAAGCTCATAAAAGCCTGGTAAAACATCTGTGACCATTTGCTAGCTATCAAGATATTTTAGGACATTAAACACCAAGCTGTGTGGATACCATGAGGCTGTGGAATGTGCAGGATTTTATCACAAAGTTTAAGGTGGCTGAATGTCCAGTAAGATCCATTGTATAGCAGAGCACTTTTAAGAGGTATCTCTAGCAATCATCAACATGGAGATCTATGACAAACAGCACTGCTGCCTTCCTGCAAGTTACCAGTCTTAAAGTCATTAACATTCATTCATATTTTCATGATCAGGGTATTGGCAACAACAATGAATTTGACAAAAGAAAAAAAAAAAAAAGGAAAAGGCACTTGCAACATCAAGTTATAAACTGACATGTCTCATTTAAGCAGTGTCACTTCCAAGCAAATATTTAGACTCTGAATCAGAATAATGAAAAAACATTTTCAGGAGTGTGATGGAGCTTCTGTCTAATTGACACTTGTACTTCCCTGCAGCTGGGGAGGATAAAATTTCACAGAAGTATGAACGAGTCAAGCCCAAGTTCCTGCAGGCTTGACACAGTTTGTGTGGACAGTGCTTAAATCATTTACGTCTCTTACTCTTATTGCTAAATTCTTTTGGTAATAAGGAGAGAGGTGAATACATAGTTTGTCACCTAGCAACCCCAGATGAGTGCTCTGAACAGCTTTGAATGAATAGTTGCCCATGGATTCTTAAAAATAGCTGGTTTGTTTGGTTTGGTTTGTGCAAGTGAAAGGTGTGGTCCCCCATATGTGCTTGTGTGAAATGATAAGCAGGAAACTGAAGGGAGAGTGACACAGAAGAGAAATAAAAATGGAATCATATGGTGTAATTGGCATGCATATATATAGAAAATCTGCTTCTATTCTTTTAAGTCAGCTCTGCATAAATTTGCATGACATACCTCAAGTTCCCTGCCCGTTCCATGGCATGCTACTCAAATTCTTTCCCACAGAAGAAATGGGAACATAGATACTTTGGTATGATTAAACAGCACTCCCCTTTCCCACAAGGTAGAAAAATTGGTTCAGGGGTTCATTATTTACTTACAGTATGTTGTAAGATTGTTCCTTCTTGCCTGCATTAGACTTCACACTTGGATTTTAGACTTAAATAGCAACTGGTAGCAATAATTGATATTGTATTAATGGCAGCAGCTGGGTGTATGGGACAAGGGTGGATGTGGCCAGCTGCAGTGGGGAGGAAGGGTGGCAGCTATAGGCAATGCCAGCCTTTGCATCCTGCTCTCTAAACAGGGAGGGGCCCAGAGCCCTCTCAGCTCTTCTGGGGAAGCTGCTCCTAGACAGGACTGGGTCACTATTATCCCAGAGCAGGTTGATGTCCTGCAGCAGTAAAAAACCCTTTTGGGGGGTTTGGGGCTGGATTTGCTTAATACTCCCTCTACAAGCCCAATGATGCAAAGCACCTTCATGACCATTTCAACTGACCACCAGCAATTCCTCTTCCAAAGAATTGTCTCTTGGTGACAAAACTAATTGAGTGTTTTGCAAGGCCCTGCTGCCATCTTCCACATCATGGGATGTTCCTATGAGAAAAGGAGCATGGTCAAACTATATCCAGCTTCTTTTTGTTTGGGACACTGTATCCCAACTTAACAGCTTGACTGATTGTAATAATAAATTACACTGAGCTCTCATTTTAAATTGGTCCTGTGCTGAGGGCATAATTTTGTATGACTGTGCCCAATAAGGAGCAGAAAGGTTGATTTCTTTGGAAATCCAAAGCTTTTGATTTTCCCCAACCTTAAAAGCCAAAAGCGTTGCAGCTGCTATTTATTTTTGAGAGACACTTCTTTCATTCATGAAGTAATTTAAAGCATATTATTTTTGTTCAGTGTAGCCATTTTAAGAATAAAGACGGTACTACAGAATGCCTCTGAGTCCTTTAAAAGCTTTTCTTGGGTTTTTCTTTTAGTTTTCTTTTAGTTTCCAGTGTTTTGCTTGAAAAATAAGAAACACATTGTTGTGATAAAGGCTGTATTTTGAAGCCTAAACTAGATGACAAAAGATTTTTACAGAAAGTGGGAGAGAGGTCAGGAGGCTTGGCTAACAACAATACGTCATTAATATTTTTTGGTTCACTGTCTCTGGGGTAATCCATATCACAATGTAGGCTAGATTTTGTTCAGTTAATTTAATAGTTGAATAAACCAGTTGTCAGTTATGTTCTTGTCTGCAAAAGCCATTCCACACACTGCCCACACATTTATTGCAAGCTGGGTGTGTGCTGCTGTTGGTTTTACCCTGCCTGTGTGAGATGTGTGGCTGTGCAAATATCCCAGGGGTCTCTGAGACAGCACCAGGAGCATCCACTTCACACACAAGGAAGGGCACAGTGAGCTCAGACAGGGCTCACTCTGTCCCACTGCCTGGCAGCCTAAGAATGCCAGAGGTTTGGGAAAAGCTGTGACATTAAACCCAGGGACCCCTTATGGCACATTTGCTTACCATCAGGGTCTTGATGAAAAATATGAATTATCCAACCTCATTTTCACCAGAGGGAAAAAAGATTTTGGCTGGCTTGTGGCAGCTAATAGGAAGTAAAATCTCAGCAAGGTTTAGGCAGTTTGCAAAAGGGTCTTATCCAAATTATGAAAATAAAGGGGAACTTCCCATGGAGTCAGAAAAAGCTTACATCAAAATATAATTCTGAAGTTACTGACTGGGGCCTTTCATGCATTAGAGACTGATAGTCTGAAAATTATGCTGGGCTTTTCTAATGTACATTTTAAGGTCCAATCAGTATCCCATAGCATGGTGTGTGCCTGGCAGTACTGAGACTACATTTCATCTCAGAAGCTGCTAATGGATCCTCTGCAACTGATTGATGGCAACAGTGAGAAATGCTAATGGAAAGCAAGTTAGTGTGGTCATTTAACCACATCTTTATACTGAAATATATTTCCATGTAAATGTGAAAAAAGTGCAGATGTAACAGTAAGAATCTAAATATTTTAAGATGTCCATTATATCAATTTTTTGCCATCTTTTGGGTCAGGAAAGAGTGATGGAACATCTTAATTCTTCTCTCGTGTTGAATATTTTTTAATGCCAAATTTGATCTTGATTTTTAATATTTTCCCATATTTATGTTATTATTCAATTTTCTGACTGTAGTAAGTGCTAGATTTCAGCTTTCCTCTAATTTTGCTGTTATTTCAGAGTCTTCTAGTTAGTTTAAGTTTTTATCCTTTTTTTCCCTCCCTCTGATACTTCCAGAAGGGGACTGTCACGAGCTAATAAGTCTCTGTGCAGGGTCAGAAGTTTTATTTAATGTTATTTTTCCCCTCAATTATTTTATCAGGCTTCAATCAGCCCTTCCATCACAGTCCCTTGGCAGAATCTTGCCAGAGACATTGTACTGATGGAAGATCATGTGTGTACAGATATGGCTCTCCAAAGCTACATGCTAGGCAGAGGCTTCATCCTCCAGATTGAAGGCTCCAGTAGCAGCCAGTGAAAGCATTGCCATGTGTCTTGAGAAGTATGACTGATGTATGACATTTTCCTGCATAGAAACTATATATAACATCACATTTTTTTCTCCAAGCCCAACTTTGGTCATCTGCTTGAATACTGAGCTTCTCAGGGACCTGGGTGTTACAAAAATACACTAATTACATGTTATCATACCCATGCAGTTGGCTTGTTGTTGTGCAGTGTTTTTCTGTGACACTGCCATGTATCTGACTGGCCTTGCTCACTGAGCAAGGGATGTGAAGCTGCTTTTTGGATGCAATTTATTGCTGATGCAATGCTGGGGCAATGTGCTTATGGCCCCCAAAATACTTGCTGTGGAAATGGTGATTTCTCACTCTTGTCTGCCTGTCCCTTATCTTAGCTGTAGTTGGTGCTTACCATCTTCTCTCTTTCCTGTGCACTAGACAATTAGTCCCTGAAGTTTGTCTCTGTGGAAAAATCCTTCAGTTGCTCATCCACCAAAATAGCTAAGTGTATTTTTAGAAATCCTTTAGAAATGATTTTACTTGTTCCAGCAGTGGATTTAAATTTTTAAAAGCTTGCTAGTGAGTTCTGCAACCAGTTCCTCCTTTTCATAAAACACAATACTGACTATGCATTTTTATCAATATAATATGGAAATTATGTTAATCTAGTATTTTGACAGTTGTACTGTGATAAAGCTTGTAGAAAATAAGAGATGAGAAAATAAGGTCTGAACAACAGGCAGGAAGGTAAGTGTTAAGTTTTTTTAAGCATGAAGTGTGTGAAGTAATTTGAAGGATTCAGACATGAGGTCCACCCAGGCAAGTACTCTATACAGAAAGAAAAAACCCCAACATGTTTTCCCTGGGTATGTCTGCTGAACTTCCAGACATCCATGGCTTTGACATCTCCTGAGATAGAGTGTCTTTTCATGTCTAGTAACCTTTTGTGCATTTTTTCCATCAGAAAACATATCTAATTTTTGTTTTAATTTATGCATACTTTCCTGTGCACAATACCCAGGCACAATGAGTTCTGAAGTTAAAACACATATCGTTCAAAAAGCTACCTCCTTTTTCTTTGATCTCTGAACATTTTATTTGATATTCCTAGTTTCTAAATTATGATTTTGTCGACCTTTATTTCATCCTTTGATTTTGTTCTTTCAGGCTGAAGACTTCTGGTGTTGCTGTTCTCTGCATCCTTCTCTGTACCTTGTTCTTCTGTATGTTGGTGGAACCACCCTAGAAGCATTTGGATGCAATGAGGGATTGCTCCTTGAACAAAGATTTCTCATTCATATATAAAGTGATTCCTCTCCATTCTAACGAGTGCTTTTCCTCTCTCCTGTGGCTGTCATGCATCTTACATGAGCAAGTTTGAATTTTAGGATTTTCTGCCATTTACAACTGTTTTTATTTTCTCTTATGTTCATTTGTACCTATAATAGTTCTTGGCAGATTACCATGCATTTCTTACCATGCATCTCCCTTTTTGGTGGCTCTTTTTCAAGCTGTTTATATGTCTGAATTTACTAGTGCTGATCCAGAGTTTAGTATTGAATGTGTGTGTGTGAGCCATAATCAACAATTTTAGGCTGCAGTTAAGAATGGTCCATTGAATCCATTGGCAATGAACAAATGGAAATGGGAGATAGAAACACTGGAAAATTGCATCACTATGTAGGCAAATAAGCTTATTCCTGAAAAACAGAAAAACAAAGCCTAATAGATGCACATTAACAAACAGGCAAGTGCTCAGGAGATAGAGAATAGAGAATTTTATACTTGGTATGGTGGTTTGACACTGGCCCAAAGCCAGACACTCATGAGAGTCACTTGCTCACCCTCCCCACCACATCTTGGCAAAGAAGGGAAAAGGGGAAAACAAAGTTAACAGAAACTTCATGAGTGAGGCAAGGACTGAGAGAAATATTTCAAGGGAAAAACAGGCTCAACTACAGTTACAAAGTGAAATTTATTACTAAAATAATTAAAGGACAATAATGAGAGGTAAAATAAGCCCTTAAAATACCTTTTCTTCCCCCCAACCTTTCCTTCCTTCCCACCAATAGCCCAAGGCATGGGGGTTTTGGTCAGTTCATCATCCAGATTTTCTGTGGCTGTTCTGGGAGAGGAGTCCTTCCTCTGTGAGACTGTGGGGTCCCTCCCATGGGAGACAGCTCTCTGTGACCTTCTCTAGCATGGGTCCACTCTCACAAGCAGCAGTCCTGAAACTGCTTTGGTGTGGGTCTCTCTTTCCACAGGGTGCAGTCCTCCAAGGACAGTTTGCTCCAGCCTGAAAGCAGGGACCCTCTCTGTCCACCAGGTCTCCCACTGGAGCACAGCCTCCTCCAGGCATCACCTGCCCCAGCATGGGCACCTCCCCAGGGGCTGTGGGTGGATCTCTGCATCCCCATGGATCTCATGGGCTGTGGTTGGATCTCTGCATCCCCATGGATCCCATGGGCTGTGGGTGGATCTCTGCATCCCCATGGATCCCATGGGCTGTGGGTGGATCTCTGCATCCCCCATGCATCCCCATGGGCTGTGGTTGGATCTCTGCATCCCCATGGATCCCATGGACTGTGGGTGGATCTCTGCATCCCCATGGATCCCATGGACTGTGGATGGATCTCTGCATCTCCATGGATCCCCATGGGCTGTGGGTGGATCTCTCATCCCCTGTGGATCCCCATGGGCTGTGGGTGGATCTCTGCATCCCCCATGGATCCCCATGGGCTGTGGGTGGGTTTCTGCACCCCCATGGATCCCATGGACTGTGGGTGGATCTCTGCATCCCCATGGATCCCCATGGGCTGTGGGTGGGTTTCTGCACCCCCGTGGATCTCCATGGGCTCTGGGTGGATCTCTGCATCCCCCATGGATCCCCATGGGCTGTGGGTGGATCTCTGCATCCCCCATGGATCCCCATGGGCTGTGGGTGGGTTTCTGCATCCCCCAAGGATCCTCTTGGCTGCAGGGCACAGCTGCTTCCCCATGGTCTCATCATGGCCTGCAGAGGAATCTCAGCTCTGGCACCTGGAGCATTTCCCCCCCCTCCTCCTGCTCTGACATTGGTGTCTCCATTTTCCTCCTCTTCTCTGACTAGAAATAAAAACTTGTGATTTTGTTTTGATTTTGTTCTTAAATGTGTCATCACAGGGATGTTACCAGCCTCTCATTGGCCCAGTTTGGCCAGCAGCCTGTCCATCCTCAGAGTCATCAGGGATTGGCTCTGCTGGACATGATGGGAGCTTCCAGCAATTTCTCACAGGAGTCATCTCTGAGGCCCCCTGCTACCTGAAACCAGGCCATGCCAAGCCAATGCACTTGGCAATGTGGATTTTCTTTGTAATGAATTGTAAGGATCACTTCTCAGTATGGAGAATAAGTTAACAGCAATATTTGACTTTGTTTTGGTTTTGTGGTTTGTTTTTACAAAATAATCATAATTCAGACTGGATTGAAGATAAGTTTAATGAACCAGGGACTCCATTAACATTTTGCATTCCATATCTCATGACTGGATTAAAAGGACTTTCATGTTCTTTGAGGAGAAAATGTGTCGGCACTCTGTAGTACAGCCTCAGAATCCCAGCTGGACTTGGTACCTTAGGGCCAAGATTATTCAAAGCAAAAATAATCTTCATCCCACTTCCACTGTGCCTGTATCTCTGCTTCTAAAAAGTTTAATGAGTCACGTATTTGTTCTTAGCTGGGTAAACCAATTTATATTTTATGCTTTTTTCCTCTGTACTCTGTAACTGCTGGGTTTGAATTTTCTTTTTCTTTCATTCTTATGACAATAACATTAAAATGTTATAGGTGTATATGTGTGTGTATGCTTGGGGTTTTTTTGGGGTTTTTTTTGGTCAAGAGCTTAAAGAGTAGAAAACATTTTGTTCTCCTTCTGTCAGGAAGGAGCTGTTGTTTTTGCTTTGCAGTCCAGCCTAATCTGCACCTGTGTGCAAAGGGGTCTTGAGGGAAGAGGAGAATTCCTGTGAGACTGGCTTCATTTTGTCATAGATAACAGAAGAATAGGAAGGGTCAAAATGGGGGCTGTTATTTCTCACTAATGATGTCTTTGCAAAAAGTGCCTCTTTGGGACCAGTATTCACTGAGCATTTACCACCGAATCCTTAGTGGCAGAAGCAGCAGCCAGTCTGGCTTTCTGGAGATCTGCTGGAGGCAGTGCAGGACCAATGAAGATTTATTATCACCTTTTACAACCTGTTATCCTGCCTGAGAGCTGAAGTTGCCTACAGCCCAACCCTGCAACACCAGACTACAAGTATTGTGTTCTGCAGCCCTGCCCCAGCAAATCTGGATCACCTGACAACTTTAAGCAAGTCAGATCCCAGATTGTTAGTGCTAGAGAGAATGTTTGTGGAGTTTCCAATAAAAACTGTAGTGATCTCATGGAAACCCATACAACTTACTCTGATGGACTTTCAAAAAGAAAATTGAACTACTGCATTTAAAAAATTTGTTTGGGTGAAGAAGGAAACTAGATGATTGGATCACTGCAGAGAGGCTGCTTTTGTGCCAATTGACAGTTGAAATTAGGTAGAAAATTGCTCAGAGGACTGGAATTTAGTTACACAAATTTAAAATTAGAAGAACATTTTGTACTTTATGAAGGAAAACATATCTGTAACATTTGGTACAAGCTAACATTAGTCAGGGTAATTAAATTCAATGTTTTTAAAGATTAATAGATGTTTTACTTCAAGTGCTTTAGCAAGCACAGAGCTAAGAGGAAAAAAGTATTGCTCTGCTGTGTTTTCTACTTTCATGTGTTCTGGTACATTAATTTGCCAGGGTCAGAGAAGTGGCTGGTTGGGTGATTCTCTTGATTTCAGGTAGTTTTCATAAGCAAATTGCTGCCCTAAGGGGATAAACCCCATCTTTGAAAGTCGTCTAAGAATTTAAAAATAGAGCTGACTGAAAAATTATTTTCAGTTCCAAGAGAAGTATTGATATATTATTTACCTTGGAAATAACCAGAAATATTAAAAAAAACCCCACAAACAAACACTCCAAAAAACCCACAATAAAACCCTAATCCCCCATGCTATTTGCTGAAGTTTTCATTGTAAGACAAATTCTTGACACCTTCACATAGAATTGAAAGAGAAGTTGTATAAAGCTGTTTTCCTGTATTTCTTACCTTCTAGGCTCATAGTCAGGTACACATCAAAATGCTGAGGCCAGCAGGAATGATGTCAAGCCAAGCTCTACAGCATGCCATGGGGAGATGGAGCTGTGACCTCTGAGATGGGTGAGACAATTCTTGCAGTCAGTTTGGGGAAACTGGGATTTAAGAGCCTTTTGGAATCTTCAATATCTGTGTCCTCTGTCCAGTCAAGCAGGATCCCACAGCTGCTTGATAAAACCCTTATGAGCCTGTGTGCTCACAATAAATCCCCAGCACAACAGTCAGTGCTCTTACAGTGGAAGGAATGAGGTAACCCCCACTTGTGAGCATGTGGCCCTTGCTGCATGTGAGGTAAAACAGTTTCTCTGCTGTTTTGCTTCGTTATTTTAAATATCTACTCTATTTTTATTCAGTTCTTATTTTTACAAAAACATTGTATGAATATAATATCTCTGTGGTCACTGACATTTTAAAAATAAAAATTTTTAAAAATTAAAAAAAATTAAAATTTGGAACTTTTAAACTTTGAAAAAATGTTTAATCTTCGTGGGGTTGAAAGAATTTACGCTCAATCTCTCAGCTCTTGCAGTGGCATCATTTTGGCTGATGCCTCACAAAATGATCTGATTACATGAAGAAAGGCTCAAAATGGGGATATCCTATTACATGGCATCAAGTATTCCCCACAGACATATGGTAACTGGCCAGGTAACTCTCTCCTTTTACTTGGGAGCTTGTACTATGTCAAGAAAACCCCAAAACAAAGAACTTCATGCAGAATTTGGAGATACATGATAGCAGAACAGGTTTTTATTCCCATCTCTTAAGGTGTTTTAGAAGCCAAGCACAAACTAGCCCACAGGATAGCAGACACAGGTAATAAGAAGAAAAATTTCTGCTCTATGAAATTTACTATATAAATTAGACCAGTAATAGTATGAACACTGACAATAGGCCATGCTAGATAAAATGGGGTGTTAAGTGTTTTTGAAAGCAATTTTATTAAAATGCATGGATCTTACCTTTTCTGTTAGGTTTCTTTCATTGCTTTTTTACTTTGGTAAAAGCCCTTATTTTTTCCCTTTTTTGTTTTTAATGGGAAGGCAAGAGAGTGGGAGTAGGCTGTGCTAAAACAGAAGTGTGCAGAGGAAAACTCATTTGCTGGAAGCAGTAGTTACAGAGGGATCAAGTCAAGCCACAGAACTCAGCCTGGCAAGTGGAACTTGTTCTCACGCAACTCAGTCTTGTGAGTAAAAAATCTTTGCATTTGGAGTATTGCAAGTTGATGCCTTCTATATCTGACTCTTTAACAGTGATGAATTCAGAAAGGAGTCAAGAAGGTGAGTGCAGCAGTCTTGTTATACTGGCAGCTCAAAATAACAAATTTCCCAACCCAGAGAATCAGCAAAAGAAGGGACAACAAAAGATTTGATAGGAGATAGGTAGCATTGCTTGGAATAAGCCCTGTTCCTCATCTAGGAAGTGAGAAAGAGGCAGTGTTTGAGACCTAAAGAGCAAAATCACAAAATAGAGGATTCATTATTTTGAACACTGGGCATGGAGAGAAAAGGTACTAGGCTAGTATGCACTAGTCTGTTAGGAAATGTAGGAATTGTAAGTAACAGTTCCAAAGAGATGGAAGTGTTGGCCAATTAGTACCTGCAAATATAATCTCTATCCTGAATTTTAAATCAATTCACCTTGGTAGAAAATGTGTGTGAATCTTGAAAATATTTTTATCTAGGCAGTTCTGAGAGTGAGATTTAAGCTGTGTGCTCCTTATCTGACAGAATAAGGCCAATCACTGAAAGAGGTCAAAATTGGTGGCTCTCTCATAATATTGAGTATTAAAATTTTTATTTTAAAATATTTTAGATTTTAGAAAAAAAGTTTGATGTAAGTACAGAAGTTGATGCAAAAATTTGTCATTAAAAAATGACAAATATTTGATGGTGAAGAATAAAAAAAACCAGACATGGATTTTCCCAAGAAAATGGGAGATAATGCTAACAGAACTGGCCAAAATAGAGGTGTTTCAAAAACAACATGCATTTCCAAAAGGAGAGATTTTAATGATGGTGCACTAGTGAAGTGAGCATGTGGCTGAAGACTTTTCCGACCTCTGAATTTAAAACTTCTTCTTGATCATATTCCTGCTGGGTTCAATAAATTTATTTTGACATTCAGAGCCAAGGGTGGGGGAGAAACTTGTTTGTTAAAAATTATTATTATGGAGAATCAGAAATGAGTACTCATTACTGAACTCTGGGAGAAGATTAGTCAGCAAGCAGCTGGCTTTGACCTTGGAATGCAAAGACACAGGAATGTGTGGGAGTCAGGGATAACTCTGTAATGGCTTGACTGACATCCACCTACTCCTGTAGATGTGTTTGAGATGCACATTCTGTCTTGCTTTGGAAATCAATCTTTTGAGAACCTGTTTTCTTGGAATGCAATGTCTTAAATTGCTCTGCAGGAAGGGGATATGCTATGAGGAGCAAATGGGAAGTTTATAAGATCATTCATGTTACACAGCAGCAAAGAAGCAAAAAATACCCATGTCAACTATTATGAGTTCAGTAAACTCCTAATGATTGACTGTGACATTGATTTTAATATTCAAATTAAGGCAAATGTGTTTAGTGCCAGGGGAAAAGAAGGAAAATGAGAATCAGTTATGATTAAAAATCCCATACCATGGCTGGGAGGAAAGATATTCCACTGTCAGTGAGAGGTATTGCTGACAGAAATGTGTAAAGAGTGCAAATGAAGAAATGTGTATGCTTGTTTTGTGAAGAGGAATGAGACATGGAATGAATGCAAAAAGGAAAATGTAAGAATTGTTGTCTTTAGACTAACATACATGAAATTTACCTGTGAAATAAATAAGCTTAGTACATGTATCTGTAGCTTCCTTACATTCTATAAAAATCAGTATTCAAATAAAATGGAACAATGAAAAAAATTGTCTTTTAATTTTCTGGTTTATGTATTGTAACTACTCACATAAATACTATTGGTTTCCTTTTAGAATTTGGATACAATTCCTATGGTGATCTGAATTTTTTACTGCCCTGAAAGGTTGTCAAATGTGAATTGCTGCTAAGTGAAATTAAATTGGGTTGCTCTCAAATATATAGGTATATATAATACAAAAGTAGAAATATCAGAAGTAATGTTCTTTTTGTGATACTCACTGGAATTATGTTGAGGAATTTTAAGCAAATATATAAAATGTCCTTCATGACATGATAGGTGAATTACATAAAACACCTTTATAGATTTTAATTCACCTTCATTGACTTGAATCCTGGTAAGGCTTCAGCCTTCTAGAGGCAGAGCAGAGTCTCCTACATTCTGTGATGGGACAGTCCTTAAATCAGGGCTGCAAAGGCTGTGCCTCCTAGGAGCAAGTCACTGAGAAGACCCTGTTTGCACAGGGCCACTTGTATAGGGCAGGCTTGATTTCCTTCTCCTTGAAAGTCAAGGGCACAGGCATCACCTCCAGGTGAGAGAGAGGAGCCCTTCTGTTCCCTCCTGCAGGACACTGTGACTGTGATGCTTATTGCAGTTGTGGCTAAATACCACAAACTATTCCTGAGAATGCACATTGCCAGGTAGATGGTGACTGCTATGTTAGAGTGATGATTCCAGCTAAATATATTGTACTTTTCATGTGATTTTTATATTAGCAATAAAAAATTACATTAACTGGTTGTAGAGTGAGAAAAAAAAGTATTTCTTTAAAATCTTTTAAAGGCTTGAGCACTGTATGCTCTAGAAAAAAACCATCACAGAGAAATTTCATGTTGGAGCTAGGATGAGGAAGATCTGTATTTAGACTGTATATTTTGAAATAATTTCTAATTATTTATAAATTATCCATCAGTGAAGGGCCATCATAGAATCAGAGAATGGGTAAGGTTGGAAGATCCTGTGGTTCAGCCTCCCTGCTCGAGCAGGGCCATCCCAGAGCACATGGCACAGGTTTGTGTCCAGTCAGCTCTTGAACATCCCCAGTGAGGGACTCCATAGCCCCTCTGGGCCATCTATTCCAGTGCTCCATTAACACATTGCTGCACATTTCACAGCCAGGATTTATAGCTTCTCTTGCTACATTTTATGCCACCAGTGGGACTACACATATTCTGTGCCATGTTTTTTATTAATTAGGCTGTATCTATTTGATTTGGAGACAGGCATAGGAACTTAATATATTATTACTAACTAATGAGCAAATTCTACTTTCCAATGATTAAATTTTCAAAAGTAATTTGAAATAGAGATTGTACGCTCTTCACAGGAAGGCATCATCAGATGGACTTCATTAATTAATCAGCAACATTCACTGCATAGCATGGCTATGCAGGTGCTAGAATAAAATAACTATTATTTGAAGTTGTTTTTCACATTTTTCATTCTTCCATAGGAAAATGGCCCAGGGCTTATTTTCTCTGTGATGTTAGCTCCATTTATAACTCAAATTCCATACAAAAGGAAACTGCCTTAACTTTAATATATGCTAGTACTTCTGGATTGAACTATTAATTGGAATTACCCAAACTGATCTTGTCTCAAGTTAGTGTAGCTGATTAGATTGTGTGGATGTGGATTGGATCTGTGTTAGTGCAGCAAGTCATGTGTTGGTTTGGTGTAATTCCTCCCTTCCCAAAACAATGGGACAGACGGTTAATTTCTTCCTTGATTCCTTCTTGTAAAAGAAAAAATTGTGGCTCAGCTTATTGCAGCAGATAAAGTTGTGTGCAATCCCCTTTAGAAATCTTTGTGCCAGATGCAGCCAGTGGTAGTGCCTTTCATGGGCTCAGCTCTCCGTGCTATCCTGCAGTGACAAATTTACAATATAACTCTTGCAGTGAAGAGAGACTTTCCACTTTCTGCTTCCTCTAATGTCTGAAAAAGCAAATGATCCCTTCCCTTCCCTTCCCTTCCCTTCCCTTCCCTTCCCTTCCCTTCCCTTCCCTTCCCTTCCCTTCCCTTCCCTTCCCTTCCCTTCCCTTCCCTTCCCTTCCCTTCCCTTCCCTTCCCTTCCCTTCCCTTCCCTTCCCTTCCCTTCCCTTCCCTTCCCTTCCCTTCCCTTCCCTTCCCTTCCCTTCCCTTCCCTTCCCTTCCCTTCCCTTCCCTTCCCTTCCCTTCCCTTCCCTTCCCTTCCCTTCCCTTCCCTTCCCTTCCCTTCCCTTCCCTTCCCTTCCCTTCCCTTCCCTTCCCTTCCCTTCCCTTCCCTTCCCTTCCCTTCCCTTCCCTTCCCTTGTGGCTGACACAGCAGAGAGGCAGAAAAGCAGCACAGGATGAGGTCAGAACCTTTGCTGTGCTGTAGACAAAAGAAAGGACTAAGCTTTACACTGTAAAGCATCATGTCAGATGTCTCACCACTGTGGTCCATCACCTTGGAGGAGCAGGACCTCAAACCAGCACTGAGATGATGAACTGAAGTTCACACTTTAAAGTTTGGCCTGCTTCATTGTTTTGCAAGGATCCTATTGACACAGAATGCTTCAGGGGCACTGCTGGGGGAGTAGGCACAAGACTGGTAAAGCTCTCTCCTGGAATCTCCCTTGCTGACAGAGAATCTCTTCAGCTAGACATGAAATTCCAACTGGTGATTATTCCGTGTACTAACCTTAAAAGTCAAATTGTTAGGGACAGAAATGAATGTGAGCAGAAACATGCTAATTGAAGAAAAAAGGTTGGAAGATGCAGGTTTTAGTCCTGGCTCTAGACTACTTATAATCAAGTAAACTAAGCAAGCTATGTCCATTGAGAATTAAGCTGAAGTCTCTACAATTTGAAATTATCCTCTGAATTTTACTCAGTTTTTTTGACATCTTCATGGAGATGTCAGAGATCAGACTGACAGAAAAGATTCACCTGTGTAGCTCCAGAAGGGAAGGGTGAATGTCAGGATATTTGTTCTGCAGAGAACAGCTTTTAGGCCCTGAAAATGCCTGCTTGTTAAAGCAGCCATGGAGCAATGTCAGAAAAACCAAGTCTTGAACTGATCTGGGACTGAGTCTGAACATTACTGCTAAATAGCTGTGACACAATAATTATCACAATAGGCTCAGATTTAGCCCTTTCCCCGCAGTAATGTAGACCCACACAAAAATCAAGAAACTACTTCAAAGAAATGAAAAGGAGATGCCAAAAAAAATGTTTGTGGCATAACATGGTGATTGCTTAAATGTAATAAACTGGAATGTCAGAATAAATGTATTCTATTTATGGAAAAAGAAATCTTGGAAAATAACTTCAAACAACTCTTCAAAGTTAAACATCAGAGGAAGGGGGGATTACTAGGAGTTAAGAGGCTGAAATGAACATCACATTCAATAGGAAAAAGAATGTAAGTTAAAGGTAGGAAAAAATAAAAAGACTTTAGGCAACAATTTTCTAAAGACATAAAAAATTAAAAATATAGTTGTTTGTCAAACATATTAGCCTGCCAGAAAGACTGTGGGGCCAATATATGATCATTGTTTAATAGCAGTTCTTACAGGGTAAAAAATGCAGAAAAATTGAACCAATTCTTTTCAGTGAACGTCATCACCAAGAAGACATTGAAACCAGAGGGCTTTGTATTACAGGGATCAGAGTTTGAAACAGAACTTTCTCAAACAAAAGTGTCAAAATAATAAGGTTTAGAAGACATAGATAGAGTGAATGCAGACAAATTACCAGAACCAGGTGCTATTTATTTGGGACTCCTGAGGGAACATAAATATGAAAAGTAAAGCCCTCAGCTATGCTATGGAGTCTGTTGATTAAATCAGTAGTGATACTAGATGAGACTGAAATGGCAAATATGAATGTAACTTTTAAAGAGGATTAAAGTAGGATAGGAAATTCAGATAATCTATAAATTTGGTGTTGTGTGAACTGTTAGAAGACATCCTAGGACTAATAGACAAAAGGGTGAGAACAGCATAAGAAGTGAGAACTGACACAGCTTTTGGGAAGGGATTAGTATTTTTAAAATCTATTTGGATTTCTTGAACATCACTGAATACACCAAAAAAGTGATCCAGTTGATATTCTGCCAAAAAACCACTTTATTATGAGGTCTTTTTACTGAATTCTCTGAAAGAAATTAAGTTGTGGTAGGATGGGGAGAAGGTCCTTTGCATGTTAATAACTGTTTAAAAGGTAGGAAATGTAAAGTAGGGGTAAAGAGTTTTATTTCTCAAGGGAGGAAGGTAATGGAATTCCTTAGGCATCTGTGCTGAAGTATTCACTGTTAAATATGCTAATAAATAGTTATACATGGTATAATTGAAATGTGTGTGCCTGTAAAATATACATGTATGTATACTTATATCTGCATTTGAATATAAAAATGACAACATAACAGGAAGTTCATATTCTGTATCTGCAAATATAAGTAAAGCATTGAGGAAAACCTATTGAATCTATACACCCACACTGAGATCAGCACCACATTACCATGCAAGACAGAGAGTCCAGAGCCACTGGGGATTGTTCTCTAAAAACATTGGTTCAGTGCTCAGAACTTCTCAAAAAAAAAACCAGACAGAACATTAAGGAAGACTATTGGGGGAAAAAAAAATGGTGGTGTTTGCTATTTTGCCTTTTATGATAATGTGAATAAGCATAGTTCATCTGCATTTTGAGTACATTTGTCTAAGCATAAATCCTTGTAGTTCTAAAAAAAGTTATGTAATAATTATATAAATATTATATAATAATATATAATATAATATACAATATAATATATAATAAATATTATATAATAATTATTAAAACACTATAGATCTCTCTTTTGACATATATATACACTATGTTATTTATATAATGATTGTTGCTGTTTAGAGCAGATCCTATACAAGGAGAGATCCCTGATATGCTTTAGGTATCAAGGGAGAGGGTTGAGATACAGCTATCATTGGGCAGCAGGTTTCAGACATGTACCTTTTCATTCAGGGCAGAATTAGTTTGGGCTTCACTGCTGTTAGTAGGGGCTAAGAATGTATGTGGATCCAAATAATGATTGCAAAACCAGTATATAGAAATATGTCTGTTGAAAGTTATGGCCACGGTGCCACAGCAGTGTCACTTTATTGGCTGGCACTGCTGTGCTCCTGCCCCATCCAAGCCAGATATCCATTTGCCCCTGGCCCATGACCCTCTTATACTGGCATTGGAATACACCTGAGGCTGTTGCAGGTCTCTGAAATATAGCACCATTAGTCTCTTAGCTGTAGGGTTACTGCTCTGCCATCTCCTTCTGCTGGTCCATGCCAGTGCCTCGATGAAGGGGTGGGAAGGACCACACTGTTGGGGAGCACAGTGGTGTTTGTGTTTATATTGGCTCAATCTGCCTTATACCTGCACCCTGAGCTGGGTGAAGGACGTGAGCAAGCTTGTCTGTTCTACTTCTTGCTGAAGCATTTTGCACAGGCTCTTATCAGGGCAGAATTGATGGGGTCTGGTTCAGCTTGGTTGTATTTTTATGGCTTGTATTGGTGTGTTGGTTTGTTTCAATTAGGTTTAGCTTTCTGACTGCAGAGGAGGAAAGTGAGACTTTTATCTTTTTTTGAGAGATAGCTGAAAGGCTCAGAAATTAATTCTAGGCCAGTGCAAATAGAGGGCCTAGAAAGATTTTCCCTAGAGTTCTTTTTCCTCATTTTGGTTACTTAATCTCTGACCAGAAGGGAAGAGAGCAGCTTGCAAGGTGCTCTCACACTTGTCTAAACATAAGTTTCTACACTTCCATGTTTTCTCTCACGGTCCTGACACAGTTAAGCATAAGATAAAACATTTTAGGTCAGAATTGGTTGGTCTTAGGAGTCATGTCTCAAAACTCTGACTTTGTATCTCAGACTCTCTGCCCTGAGAGAGCCATTCCTGCTTGCTTCATGCCTGAATGGGACACAACAGATGTGCACAATCCTGCTTGGGAACAGGATGTATCTTACCTTAGCTGAGCTCCAGGCTGTGAAGTTGAGTACCACACACAGGGGATGGTGGACCCAGCCTTACTTCATTTGTGGTTCAAAATAGAGTAATCTCACAGACAACACCCATCAGGTAGATATGATTTGTAGAAGCATTGTTGACTAATCAGTAGCTTATGTTAAATGCATGTGTGGGAAGAAACCACACACTTCACATACAGGTATATCTGCAATTAAAAAAAGATGTGGGAATGCATGGAAGAGCTGCCTGTTGAAAACTATTCTCTCAACCTTTCTGAGAGCCAAGGAAATTCAGAAACCCTCTGCAATTTCTAGGTTGCAAAAATAAGTATATAAATGAATAAACAGGTTAATTGAAAATGGGTATCTTTTAAGTATTATGATCTTCTTAGAGATGCTGACAACTCCAAGAGAAAATACGTATGCTTTGCATGAAATATAGTGGTTTAATATCAACATTAGCTCTCTATCTGTATTGGAGCCAAAGTATTAATTTTCCAACCTTTGGAATATCCTAATTTTACATCATTAGGTGATATTCAGTGCAATAATCATCTATTTTTCAAAAGTAGAGAGGCTTTAAACAGAATGAGGGCGGAAATGAGTGTTTGCTCAGGCCGTAGATTTGTCTGAAACCATGGACACCTATTTCTGGTTTCTTGTTTCCATAAATAATAGATTGACAGTTTTGTGGTTAGCAGAGGAAACATGGCACATGTAAATGTCAGACAAATAAATTCAAACATTCTATCTTTTTTTTATTAATAGCTTGGGGTAAAGTTCTTATTGTTCTAAATAATACCCATAATTTAATTTTTCTAGACCTTTAAATGACCTTGAGGTATTGTGGCAAAAAATTGGGGGGGGTGGGGGGGAAGGAAAAGGAAAAAAAGGAAAAGAAAAAAAAGGAAAAAAAGGTGAGTCTGTTTATACCTCCTAAGCAATTACAGTTGCTATGTGTTTAACAGAAGGCTTCCTAAGTAAGACAGGGTAATTAGATGGAAATATTTAACTGATTTGTCTTATTTGGTGGAAAAATCTAATGATTTCTATTACTTAATGTATCTTATACCAACCCCAAGTAATGGCTTTAATACAGGAATGTGTTTTTTCTAACTGCTCTGTGTGGTGAGATAAGGACACTGAGCTTGACTATTGCTCACAGAAGAACAAAGCAAAGTTTATAAGGCATTCTATGATGAAGGAAACTGTGATAACATCATCTTGTCATCAGGCATTAGTAATCTTTGGCAAGTAGTTTTCTCTTTTTAATCTGTTACCCCCAACTGTTTTCTGGTGGATCTGTGGACTCCAAATTGGGAGTGAATGTCTGACTGAAACCAGACATGTTTTCCTTATCTTTCCTGGATCCCTTTGAAGGGAAAATATTTTCTGTGTGTGATTCTGTGTGGAATATGGATTTTTTATACCCAGTGCATTCGATTTATTTCTTCATAATTTTCCTACTAATTTTTAATGATTAAAAATAATTAGCTTTCTACAGAACCACCTGGAAAGCAGTGAGAGGGATATGAGGCCTGGTCAGGGAAGGAAAGAACAGGGGTAGCAGCCCAGGTGGACAGAGCCCAGGGCTGGGCTTCAGAAGGGAGGCCAGCACAGTGGATAGATACAATGAATAGTCAGATCTCAGAAAGAACAGAAATTAAGTTTGCTGGGGACTCAGGGACTGTGCAGCATTTGGGGCACTTCAGAGAGTCACTAGATTTGCTGGAACCAGCAAATCAGCAGAGATACCACACAGAGGGAGAGACTGGATTGTAAATCTTTATTTGCACTCTGAGAGAGGTTTTGGGTTGATAATGGTTCAAAATCTGTTTGGGGAGCTCACTTTAAGGAGATGATCGACACATCTCCTTCTCAGACCTCTATCTGACTTGGTGGTCCTTTACAAACTCATCTTTGCATGCACTAGTTGCCATTGCCAAATAAATTTCACACTTAACACACAGGTCTGATAGTTGCACTTAGAAAGGATCCAGTTGCAATCCATCATTTTGAATGATGTAGCATTGTGAGATCTGGGACTGTTTGGAAGAATTGGGCTGTACAAAACAAAGCTAATGTTTCAAACACTGTTAGACAGTCACAAATTTTATAGAAAACCATGATCTTAGGAGTCTCCTTTATTTTATTTTTTTTTTTTTTTTGGAAACATTTGCTCTGAGCATTCCGTAACACAGAGAACTCATGTCATGTTCTATGAATGTCTGCAGAGAAAAAGTCTCCTACTTTCTTCTTTGCCAATTCATGTACCAAAACCTAGAGTTGTAGGAGTTAGGATAATGAGATATTGGTATACTTGTTGTAGACCAAGAGGTCAGAAATCTCTGCCTGTGAAATTCATAAAGATGTTTAGAAAATAAAGTAAACAACTTTTTATGTATACACAGAAATGTTTTACAGAACAAAAGTGACTGCACGCCATCTGCTTTTAATTTTTGGGTAAAGCTCTTGGTAGTGCTGAGCATTCCTAAAGTCAGGCCCTCTGTGTCAAAATGACCTCCACTCTTACAACAGTTTGTGATCACATCACCCTTGGCATACTGGCAGATTGCTCATGTATAAAGGCACATCACATTCCCAGTCAATTTAGTGTAGAAATTCTTTTACTATTGCAGGCAGCATTTTCATCTGAGTTATATCTGTGGGGAAACATCTACAGGTTCCTCTTTTTTACTGAGACTTATTTAGCATATTCATGAGCCTGAGATGAATACAACCCAAGTCAGAAACTATAGCTTAGTGTTAAGTAAAATACTTCCTAAGAACTTTCTAAAGGTTGAAACTGATGACCTAGAATGGGGTTTGTCATCCTGTTTTCTGCAGTATTGATTGATTCAGCAAGCAGGTATTAGTTCTGCAGCAGTTGGTCAGTGCAGATTAAAGACCTAAGTCGGAGAAAATTTTGAGTCCGAGGCCTCTTGCAATTATGTCAAGGTTGAGTTGGTGATGGTAATAGTTGAGTGGTTTGGGCATTTTCTGTCTCTTCTTTTAAACAACATGTTTATCATAAATAATGTATATGAGATAAAAATAGTGTGTAGCCTTTGTCTCTGATACTTTAAAATTATTATTCTTCAAGAGAAAAGTGAATATTTGGTCTCCTGCTAGTGAGAAGAAGGCTACTTTCAGAACATGCCTTATACTTCCTATCTTCTCTCTTTTTCTTTTATTCATCAGAAGTGTGTTTTGCATGATTCCCAAAGTCAAGATTGATTTGAATTTTGTATTGTCTCTGTCTCTGGAGTTTCAGATACTTGGGCTAAAGTTTGATGTATCAAGAATTTCCAAGTATAAACAAAGGCAAAAGCAAAACTGAGTAACAGTAGCTGATTAACAAAAACACTATCCTGGAGGTAACTGAGAACTTCAATGCATTAAAATATGAGAGCTTTCCAAGTGAGAGTTAAAAACCCCTAAATTCAATTTTGGTGTACAAACTAATGTAAATTAATACAGTATTTTAATGAGGTGATGAGGATTGTGTAGGATATGGATATAGACATTCAAGGGTGATAGATCAAAATCTGAGCATAGGAAAAAAGCATATCCAACCAACAAATACCAAAGTATTGTGGAACTCACTATGAATGCTATCAGTATTTGGAAATACCATTTAGTGCTCTTAGTAAATACTAAAAACTAAATTTGCATTTGGTCTTGAGACATGAAATGGGTGAAAAGACATCCATTATGAACATCTTCTCTGGAGAAGCTTCTGCAGTGAGTTATTGCAAAATTCTTAAGCATTTGTGGTGGTTTTGCCATGGAAGTATGAGTAAAGTTAATTAGTCCCAAAGCTTGGAAAGTTTATACTGACCTATAAAACATATTCAGATCAGATTAAAAAGAAATATTAAATAGCTTTTAATAGTCTATTGAGGGATGAGAAGGAAAATGGGATTTTACCCTTCTCTGATCTTTTACTAGGTTGAAAATTGTCTTCACAAGCTAGGGGCCAAAATGTTTACAAAGCCATCTTCTCTCTACACCCTGCACTATAAACTACATAACACAGAAGTTTTATTGGAAATGTAAGGAATTTTCTGATGGCATGGCACATACACTCTTCAGACCACACTGTCCTCAATTGGACAGAAACTGGGATTTGTTTTCCAGTATTATGGCTGCAAGAAGGTGAGCAAAACCACCCAGAGGTGCTCAGAGACCTGTACACAGATGCTCTCAGGGGTGGTTCAAGCCTAGGTCTTTGAAAGATTCTTGTGTCATAATGTGAAGAAACAGGTCTAAAGCTGAGAAATGTTGAGACCTGGACTAATTTTTACTTCCTTGTAATTTTACAGAGATGATGTTTCAGTGTTGTGTTTCAATGATCACCCAAAGTCATAGGTTATTGGCAAACCAAAATGAGACCTTGCAATGTTGAGACACAGATGTGAAAAATGCAGCATGAACATTGTACAAGCTGCTAGATAATTGTATGTTAAAGCCATCAAAATGCTATTATTATTATTATTTTGTTTGTTGTTTGTAGAGATTAATGTGCTAATTTGTGTCAGGTGGTGCTATTAAAGAGCAGTATAACATGCAGAAAGGTCATGCCCTGATGGTTCATTTAACAGAAATGAGGTTTATTATATCCCCTAAAATTAATTCAGGTAAGAACAACATAAAGGCAAATAGAGCAGGGTGTAATTGCTCTGTAGAAAGTGCTCTGCAGAACAAGAGCTCTCACAATGCCAGCCCTTCCAAGGGCAAACTTTATTGCTGCTGGTGGTGTGTGTCAGGGAGCCTTGCTGGTGCTCCTCAGGAGAGCCCTGGCTGGCACTGTAACCTGCAGGCTCGGATCGCTGCTGGGGATTGTGCCACGCTGCTGGCAGGGTGCAGTGGATGAAATCCTTCCATTTGAGAAGCTTGTTTGACATCAGCAATTAGCAGCTCACTGCTGCCTGTGAAGCATTTTCCCTGTTCCGGCAGCCGGGGTGCTGTTTCCCGCTTGCTGCAGTGTGAAGATTAGATTGCTGTCTCTAGTGCCGGGATGCTGCAGGCTGAATGATAACTATGGCAGGCTGAAAGGGTGATTCCTAAAGTGCTCCCGAGAGCCTCGTTGATTTATTTATTTATTTTCCCCCTCACTGCTCCCCCGCAGGAATCTTATAGCTGGTGCAGCTTCAACAATCACTCCAGGTCAAGCTGCATTAGCCCGAGTGCTAACCTTCTAACAGATTCAGATTGATGAATCCAATTACGGGGCTTTACAGCCTGTTTAGCTTTGTTGTTGCTGTTATTATTGTTATTTATTCCTGTCTGTGCTTAGCTGTGCTGCAGCCCATTTCAGGGTGATTAAGGAGGTTCCTTTTGATAATGTTTAGGCTCAACAATATAATGACAGGAATGCAGTATAAATTTTTCCTTTTGTACTTCTCCCATCTGACAACTGTTGGTGTGAGCCTATGGATCTTGCAGGTCTCAGCATCCTTACTTCTTCACAGCTTTGACTGCATTATATAACTTCTTTATTTTTTTTCCCCCAAATCATTCTGACACAAAATGGTAAAGAAAACATTTGCTTTATCTAGTTGTTAACCAGATAAGACATTATAAAAAAGATCTTCTCAGAAACAAGATAAGATTCTCTACTTACTCTTTTAAAATTCTGCAGTTTCTTTCTTCTGTCCAAATTTATAATTCAATGGCTTAGGGCTGACTCATGACTTCCATATGCTTGGGACTGGCAAGAGTGACTATATCTGTACAAAGAGCAGAGAAGGAGATAATCAGATTTGTGATGCATGCAGAAAAGGTCTGTAGCATTTAAGATCTTTACCAAAATACTCCATGAGTCCAAGCAAGTTACAGTAAGAAAATTATCTTAGAAAAAAGCATAGGATATCTAATTGAATTTTCTACCATGGTTTCCATCAATCTTGTAGTGTGTTCTGGGCTTGCTAACAATCAAAACAGGTGATTAATTGTCAGACATAAAGCAGCTGAGAAAATATATATATATAAAGGCATATTATAGAAAATATCACAAAGTATTTCTTGTTGCAGCTCTGAATGTTATCAGACAGTTGTGTGAATTATTAATATTCAAGTCAGAGAACACCTTAAATCTGTCAAGAAAGGCATATTAAGGGAATTTAAGTAATGATGGCCTACTATTAGAGGAAAAACAGCTGTTTGGTTTTTTTTTTTTCTTCAGTTTTTCATATATTTATTTGGTATAAACATCTTCCTCCTCTTGGTCCCCCTTTTCAATATAAGTGTTTCTAAATAACCACTTTGATAATTTCTAACTACCTAAGATCTGTTCCTTATGCTATCATCTGCCTGTAGATTAAAATACTCTATACCTACATGGTGAAATTTAATTCAGTCCCAACTTTATATTATCTAGTTCAGTAAAAACTAGGACTGGGCCTAAGTTTCTCTCTGAAATTAAAAACAGGAGGTTTAAATTGAAAGGTTGGACCTTTTTCATCCTTTTTAGGTTTTGAATAAGAAAATAACAATTCTGAAGAACAAACTGGCTAAACCTTTTCCACATTTCCTTTGATATTCATACATGACCCTGTGAATTATGAAGCATCTGATGAGAGGTTATTTTCTGCTGGGATCCCTGGTAGAATCATGCAGTTTGGAGATGTCAGACCACTGTGCTGACTAACACGAGACACAAGATTTAGTAGCACAGACGATCACGTATTATTGTGCCTAAGCAACTCTGGGATTGAAGGTGATTCACCTATTGCAGTCCTGGAGAGCTGGCAGCTAGGACATAACCATCTGCTTCTTTCTGCACAGAGATACACAGAAGTTTAGAGGATTTCTTGGACAATGCTTTTTTTTAGTCTTGTGGAATTAATCACCTAATGGGTAAAACACTTGATGGATAAAAAGGCAGTGTAGGAAAGGCAAAATATCAAAATCCATTTTTTCTGTAATGGAGTCATAGAAGAATTGGACTGATTTTTAGCTATTTTGCTAAATGAAACATGGAAATGGAGTAAAAGATGGTTTGGAGTTTTTAAGCAAAAAGGAGAGAAAATATATGAGACTAATTATTAACCCAGGTGTTCCTAATTCTCTATGGTAATGGGAACATGACAGTATAGTTGACATAGGTGTTTGATCATTCTCAACATCTGTAGATTCAAGACCTTCAAGCAAAATTAACATTGCTATTCTAGTTCTTCATCTTCTTGTGATAGATTTTTTTACAGAAAAGAAAAGTCCTTTTTCTTTGGTGTGATTGTAATGCAGGTTCTGGCAAGGTTGGAAGGGTTGGCTCCATAATTTCACCCTCTGTATTCTTTTGTAGGATTTATTAGCTATACTTTCAAATTAGTAGTTTTGAGCAATAGCTCTCCAAAGCAGAATGGAAACAAACTTCTCATAGTTCACAATTACAATCAGCTTGCATCAATTATTTGAAAGCATCCCTCTTTTCAGAACTGGTATAGTTGAATCTGTGAGCACCAAGACAATCAGCACCAATTACAAGCAATCACTCCAGCATGCCAATCTTTGCACTGCAATTTAGTTGTAGGCCAAGTTTAGCTGAGGTTTTTCTGATACAATCTATTGTAAGCCCAGAAGAGTTCACTTTCACATGCAATCTTATGTTTCATTTACAATCAGCTCTCAGACCTCACATTTGTTGGGGTTTTTTTTATGTTGAGGCACAATTTCGGTGAAGAATCTCAGGCAAATACCTTAAAAAGGAAAGAAGCTCCTGTGAAGAGAGAATGTGTTTGGGAACTAGAAATGAAGAATGTGTTTGGGAACTAGAAGCAGTTGTGTAAGATGATTCTTCAACAAAGAATAAGTCATTATCTTCCACTAAATCCAAATTCAGATTACTCCTTGCAAGGCATCATTTCCTTAACATATCTCTTAATTTTTAAGGCTGACATATCTTGACATGATGGCAGCTGATGATAGGATTAAGAATGATTAGTCAAGACAGTGTAACATCTGAATAAAGCTTTGACAGGGAGCCTGGACCCAGCATGCTGAAATTGCACAAGCCATCTTGTTAGATACTGTGTTATGAAATACCCTTTTTGTTACATTTCTGATAAATATAATTATAAATGACAAGCTAGGTATTATTTAGTGATTCTTCATAGCAACAGCTCTTCATGGGGTTTCAGCTGAAACATGTTCAAGCTGACAGTAGGGAACCAGGACCTATTTCTGCGTGGGGAAGATCACAGTTTCTCAGTGCTGCCTTCCAGAAATAGCAGGGAAATTCGTCAAGATTTTCTGTACATGCTCTCCTTTTCTCCTACATACAAATCCATGCAGCTTTCTGAGGATAGCAAGCTAAGCCAAAATGAACAGGGTGATGTAATGATCTGTGGTGTGGGGGTGAGGCAGGACTGACCCTGCATCTCCTGATGGCAGTGCACAGTCTGTCTGTTAAATGAGAGACCTGTAAGACTGGCCCAGTCACCATCAAGGCCAAACACCATACTATAGATTATCTGATGAGACACAGACTCTGCCAGTTGTAAAGGAAATCAAAGTGGCTGCTACCTTATAGCAGAAATGATCACAAATAGAGTATGCTTGGTACTGGGTGCATGGCACAAGGGAGGCTGAATAGAGATGTTGAAGATTCTAAAAATATGAAGATAATATCTTGCTATCTACTGTTGGAAAATATCTCCTTACAGGATTATGTAGAATTCTGCCAGTGGGAGATATAATTTAAAACATAAAAACACCTGTGTGCAGAAAATGAAGTCTATGTCAATAAGCTAGAAAATATTATGCTCATGTGTGTAGTACAAGATGATGTTTTCATAGGTTTATTTTCAAGTGTATTTTACTGCAAAATAACATAGTGGGACATTTTTGGTTGGTATTGGGTATTGTTTATTTGTTGGTTTTGTGTTTTTTCTTTTTTGTAAATGAAACTAGTTAAATCATGAGGTCATGGTGTATCAACAATATCAGACCGGCTTACTTATCTTAATTCAGCTGAGATCTAATTACATACTCCTCTGCTGGACTTTGCTGAGTGAAGAATTTTCTTATATGATGTTATGTACAGGGAGTTGTGGTTAAGTGTCAAGTAGAATCTAAATCAAAGTAATCATCAGGCTTTTTTTACTACCTAGTTCTCTGTGTTTATGCAGAGATTCCAGCTGCAATAAGTCTGAGATGCTAGACTTTGGGAACATTCTGTTGTGTGTGGACTTCCTCAAAATCCCTGTGCAGGATGGATTCATCTCCTCCATATGTATGTAAAAATGTGTGGAGATGTGTGGCACTATCCCAGCACTGTGTCTCCTGAGTGGCTACTGTGCAAATGAATTTGAACAGGGTGAGTTTGCACCAAACTGAAGGTAAAGTGAGATTAGGAACAAGCTAGCAGATTTTTTTTTTTTTTTTTTTTTTGCTTTCCCTAAAATTGTGGACTTCACTAATGCAATGCAATGAGGCTGCAGGGCCTTGTCTTCTGGAACCTCAGTTTAAGTAGGAGCATCACATGGAGGTGCCACTGGAGTTGGAGAAAAAGGCAGTTTCAATGTCTGGACTTTAGAGATGTCTGAAGGTAATGTCAGACTGGCTGCTTATCTGAGGCCAGCATTTCTCCTCCTCAGTCATCATCACAGGCAGTTAGAACTGACTCCACTCTGTATTATTTTAAAGGGTAAGGAAGACAGATCCTCAGCTGTTATCTAAATGTTGGTGGGGTAAGAATCCTATGCACTTTTGTGACATGAGGCATCTTCACTGAGGTATGAAGATTTAAGGTGCCCAGGTAATGGCACCTAATATTTTACTGCAACATCTTAGAATTTGCTTTGCTTTCTAAAACATCTTTTTCTGTTTTAAAAGTTATTATTAGAAGATGCAAATTTTATATATATTTAACACTAAGGCATATTTTAATTTATTATTTGAATTACAATAATAGCAGATGTTTTCCATGCTGTGGTGGCAGTTCAGATTTTATATTCTTAAAACATACCCAGGTGGATGTAAATATTAGTACAGCTACACTGTTTTTCATATTCATCTGAGGAATCCAAAGACTAAATTTATTCTTCATTATCCATGGAGAGAGTATTTGTAAAAGTCCACAGCTAGAATAATGGTCCAAACAGCAGCCATATGAATATGGGTTGTTTGCTGGGTTGTGGATTACTTTAAAAACAATAAATGAAACACAACTCATTTCTCTAATAGCTGATGACAAATGCAGACTGATCAAGTTACTTCTAAAATATTTATCAAATGTATCTGTGGGTAAGGTACATTCTCAAAGAACAAACTCCTGTAATGATGAGATTTATGCTTCTATTTGCAACTTGGTGTTTTGGCTCTGCTAAGTTTGCTCATGGTTTTATGTTGCCAAATTCATCATATTATCTGAGCACTTTCCAGACAATTACAGGCAATTATAAATTCCTGGGAACAGGAACATTTGTGGGTTGTTCATTACAAATGGGAAGTAACTTTAAATAACTCCTCATAAACTCCTAAACCCTCCAGAATCCCTGAGCTGCAGAGTCACAGCCCCTCACTAGGGGGGCTGGTTAGAGTTTCCATCCCTGTTTGACTTGGGCAGTTTGTTTTTCCTTTGCAGGTAGGGGTTAAATATTGCCAAAATGGAATTCTTTAGATGCCATATGTTGTATCTTTAAAAAATATTCCAGTGTAAGGATCATGAGCAAGCTTGCTGATGGTAAGACTGGGCTTGTTTAACTTCTCTGGAAGCTCTGCTTATGAATAGCTGTAAAGTCTCATCTTGACCTCTCAATATTGTCATTTTAGTTTCAGTATGAAACCTGGCAAGCCTAATTGATTTTGTGTTGCAGTTGCACTAATCTAAGAGTGCACCAAAAAGACCCCAATACTGAACTTTATAAGTGTGTAGCAACACACAGGATCACAGGATGATCAAGTTTGGAAGAGACCTTCAAGATCACCTAATACTACCATCAACCCAGCACCACCATAATCACCTCTAAACCATATCCCCAAATGCCACATCCAGATGCCTCTTGAACATCTCCAGAGATGCTGAGTGCACCACCTCTTTGGAAAATTCTTTCCCAATATCTAATTTGAGCTTCCCCATGTGCAACTTAAAGCCATTTCCTTAAAGAGATGTGAATCAGACCAACCCCCACCTGGCTACAACCTCCTTTCAGTTGATTGTAGAGAGCAATGAGGTTCCATTGAAATTTCTTCTCTTCTTACTGAACAACCCCAGCTCCCTCAGCCACTCTCAAGAGCTGTGCTCCAGACCCTTCACCAGCTCCATTGCCCTTCTCTGGACACTCTCCAGCTCCTCAATGCCCTTTTTGAAGTGAGGGGCCCAGAAATGGGTACAAGATTCAAGGTATGGCCTCACCAGCACTGAGTACAAAGGGACAAGAACTGCCCTGGTCCTGACACAGGCCATGCTGCCATTGGCCTTCTTGACCACCTGCCTCGTGTTCCTTTGTCTGCTGTGGCTACTCTGACCAGCACCCACAAGCCCCTTTCTGCTGGGCATCTGTCACACCACAGTCACTTAAAGGGCCAAACCAAGGTTCTCTTACTCTAGGTAGATGCAAACGTGGAATACCAACCAGCTGTCCTCAAGAGGTAAAAAATTCACACAAAAGTTTACTGGCAAACTATGGAAAATCAAGGAACTTTGGCAAATTATTCAGTACAACATAACAATTTATCACACCATAGACATAGCCCACTGATCGTAGAAAACCTTTAAACCCATTTGATATTATGTTCTGTGGAAAGAAAATTAGAAGAACAAGAAAGGAAGAAATCAGAAGGGCAGGAAAGCTACAGAAAATCAGACACAGAGCTAACAACTCCTGGATTCCACTGATGTAAAACACCAAGATGAAGGTAGAGTTAAAGGACAACATGCTTGCCTTGTGGTCAGGCTTCTTAAACCCTTGGCCCATTCTGGGCCTTCCTCCCAGGTGGGATTTCAGTCACTTGGTCACTCAGGGGCTGGGTTAGGTGACAGTGGGGGCTGCCTCTAGTGTGCCATGACTGACAGACACTGTGGGACTGGGGCATTTGGGAAGCAGGGCACTACCTCAGCAGAGCAAGGTCTGACCCACTCCCTACCACACATTCCAAGCAGCCCAAGACATCTCAAACCAGATCACTCTGTCCAGTCTCTGACAGCAGCTCTCAAGCCTCTCTTCCCTCACCATGTAGCACTGCATGGGGCTGTTGTGACACAAGGGCAGGATCCAGCACTTTACATTATTGAACCTCATGCAGTTGTCCTCAGCCTTTCTAGATCTCACTGTAGAACCTTCCTACCCTCCAACAGATCAACACTCTCACCCACCTTGGTGTTGTCTGTGAACTTACTGAGTGTGCCTTGATCACCTCATCCAAATCAGTGACACAAATATTAAACAGGGCTGACCTCAACACCAAACCTGGGGAACACCACTCAGGACCAGCCACCAGCTGGATGAAGCTTGATTCACCACCACTGCCTGTGTTCAGCCATGCAGTCACCACCACTGGGTTCAGGCATCCAGCTGGGTTTTTGCACAGTGATGGTGCACCCATCCCAGCCATGAACAGCCAGTTGCTCCAGGAGAATGCTGTGGGAGACAGTGTCAAAGGCTTTACTAAAGTCTAGATGGACAACACTCACAGCTTTTCCCTCATCCACTAACTGGGTCACTTTGTCATGGAAGGAGACAAGGCTGGTCAAGCAGGACCTGCTGTTTGTGAACCTGTGTTGGCTGGGCCTGATCCTCTGGTTGTCCTGCACATGCTGTCTGATGACACTCAGGATGATCTGCTCCATCACCTTCCCCATTACTGAGGTGAGGATGACAGACCTGTAGGTACAGGGATCATCCTTCCAACCCTGCTTGTAGGCAGGCATCACATCTCCTAATTTCACCTGGGAGTTCCCTGGTTAACCAGGACTGCTGCTAAGTGATTGAAAGTAGCTTGACAAGTTCTTTTGCCAGCTCCCTCGTTACTCTCAGTGCATCCCCTCTGGACCTATAGATTTGTAGGTGTCTAATTGGCTTAGAAGGTCATTAACCATTTCCTCTGGGTTATGGTAAATGATGAGTAAGTAACCAAGACACTATTAAAAACCAAAATAGTTTTTGAAGGTTTGTGTTCAAACTGGGAGTCAAAGGAAATAGGTCTCAAATGGCAAGACATTTTTTGCCACCACAATTCTGGAGCAGAAAATAGTGAAAATCAACCAACCAAACCAACAAGCAATGCTCCTATATTGAATAAGGCTAAGGTTACCATCAAAGAAGAGCTATTCAGAAATCAGAAAGGAAAGATCTACCTGGAAGAGCTGTGTTGTAAAGGAAATGTTTGTTAGCAGAAAGCTCAGAACAAGTTGTATGTTTAAGATAGAATATAGAACAGAAATCAGCTGCACAAAAAAGCTAGTAATGCTTTCTTATCCATATTGTAGATGTGTTAAGAGACTGAGTCAGAGGTTGTTGCAAACCTGAAATTTAAGGATACTTCCTTTCTGAGAATTTTGTCTGGCTAGAAATGATCTTAAAAATAGATAAAAGACGTGGCCTTTTTACAGAATGTTTTCAGCTGCAGGAGAAAATTTTGAATGCTTCCTAAGTATATTAAGACAAACACAAATGCAGAGAAGGTATTGGAGCTCTTTGCTTTTTCAGTGCACCCAGGGGTTATACCTGCACAGTGTCTCAGGTATAACTGTGTGTTATGCAAACTGCATCTTTTAAAAGTATGTCAGCAAGTATTGAGCTGCTTCCCTTTGATCACCAAATCAGTTCAGTTTTACCTAGCTAAGGAAGGGTGTCTGCTTCCTCGACAAAGACATTTCTCATTTACATGATGCTTTTAGCCTCTTAATCTTTAGGGACTCTAGGGAGTCAAAGCAGTGTTCTGCATCAATAACCCTTCACATCATATATCTGTCAAAAGAAGTACCTGAGGTATTTGTTCCTGCTGCAAGTATTCTTTAGTTTTTATGTCCTTGCCTTGACTCTCATGGTTCTTCTGTTGGTCTTCTGTTCTTCTTTGCCCTAATATAGCTGTTGAGATAGAGATTTCCAAAATTATGATTCTGCAAGAGGGCTTTCATGGATCTGTGTGAGAATGGTGCATGACTTCATCTTTCAGATTACAGGATGATCTTCAGTGGATGTGTGATAGAGCCAGTGATGACTGGTATCCCTTAGGGGTCTCACTGGGGCTGATACTGTTTTTGTTGGTGACATGGACAGCGGGATTGAGTGCACCCTCAGCAAGTTCACTGATGACACCAAGCTGACACTCTGGAGTGAAGAGATGCCATCCAGAGGCACCTGGGCATGCTTGAAAGGTGGGCCATGCAAACTTCATGATGTTCAGTGAAGTGAATTGCAAAGTCCTACACCTGGTTTGCAGCAATCCCTGGTACACCTAAGGGCTGATTGAGAGCAGCCTTGCAGAGAAAGACTCGGGTGATGGTTGATGAACAACTCAACATGAACCAGCAGTGTGCACTCTCAGCCCAGGGAGCAAACAAATCCTGGGGTACATCAGAAGGAATGTGGGCAGCAAGGTGAAGAAGGAGATTTTTCCTCTCTACTCTGCTCTTGTGAGACCCCACCTGGGGCATTATAACCAGTTCAGGTGCCCCCAACATAAGGACATGGAACTGCTGGAGGAAGTCCAAAGGAGAGCCACAAAGTTGATAAAGGGAATGGAGCACATTTCCTGTGAAGACAGGCTGAGAAATTTGGGGCTGTTCAGCCTGGAGAAGAGAAAGTTAAGTGGAGATCCCACAGCAACCTTCCAGTATCTGAAGGGGGCTGACAAGGAAGCTGGAGGGGGATCCTTCATTAAGAATTGTAGTGATGGGACAGGGAGTGAAGGGTAAACTGGAAGAAGGTAAATTTAGGTTAAGTATTAGGAAGAAATTCTTTTCTGTGAGGATGGTGAGATACTGGAACAGGTTGCCCAGGGATGTTATGGATGCCCCAAACCTGGCAGTGTTTCCAGGCCATGTTGTATAAGGCCTTGAGCAACGTGCTGTAGTGAGAGATGTCCCTGCCCATTATAGGAGGTTGGGATGAGATAATTTTTAAGGTCTCTTCCAGCCTTAACATTCTACTAATGAAGGAGCTGTATTCCTGCACGAGGTTTGTCAAGAGACAAGCTGTGTTACTTTGCAGGGCAAAGCAGAGGCACGACTGAGACCCACCACCTGTGCTTGAGGAACATGGAGGAACATGGAGTGGCTGCTCAAGGAGCAGGAGGCTCAGGTGCAGAGTACAAGGGTTGCTAGAGAGCCAAGAAAATCTATAATGATTCTGAAGCTCCTTCTACTGCCTTTGGACATACCTGGGTGACTTCTGGTGGGGCACAGCAGAGGAAATAAAAGGGGTCAGCCACCAAAGTACTTTGGGAGGCATTACACAGCATATGCAAAGCCCATATGTCTGAAGGAGTTTTTGAAGGCTGCCTGCATTTCTAGGAAGAAGCCAGATGCTTTCCTGTGTCTGTACTAAAGCAACCATGGTATATCTTAATTTCTTAAGATAGTTACATTCTACTTAGCTTTCATTTTAAGAGAAATTGCCTCCACAGTTTTATTCTGTTCTGTTCGTATGGCAGCTTATGTGAATGAGGCCTTATTCCCATTTCCCTGCCGTGGTGCCATCCCTTTTCTCTTTATCTCTCCTTCTGTCTTAAAAGAGCATTGGTTTTTAATTCTCTGCCTTTAAAAACTGACTCTGTTCTAATTTTTGTCAACAGGGTATAAAAAATAGATGCTATTATTAACACAGCAAATGCAGATAATTTTTAGCTATAACAATTACAACTAGGCATTCAAATCCATTAAATGCTAAAATATAAAATAAAGAAAAATTGTTTTAATACAATCCAGTATAAAATTAAATTTGTTCATTTTGCTTATAAAACTTTTGATGCTATCCACATTCATGAAATGATACTCTGTTGGATCCACTATATCATTAACAAAATTCCTAGTTAATTGAGGACATGCATGATTTCACTTATCACTCATCCCAAACAATCAAAAAGTGTGGAAAACAGGATTAAAATGCATACATATTTTCTTTTAAATTGTAATCAAATGTAAGGATTTAGTCATGAATGGTTGAATTGAAATATCCATGAAGGAAGCACTTTTGCTTTGTCTCCTTTAATGGGTGTTGATGCTTGTCAACTAAAATTGGGAAATCTGTAGTTACAAAGGAAGCTTATTCAAATAGATAATCTACAATGGGATATTTCTCAATACTATAAATCAATAGTATAATATCAGGTGTACAGGAATGTTATTAGAATGATAGAAAGGAAACAGTCAAAGGATTTATATACATTCCATGGGTAAGAGTGAAAACTAGAACACCTTTTATCTGCATGTACTTTTTATATGTTCCAGTGATGAGAATACCTTAATTTAACAGTCAGATGACCTACAATGGTTTGGATCTTTAATTTACTATTTACACATTCCTCAATGCCTTGTTACTTACTTTATTATAAATTATTAGACAAGCAACACAAATGAAGTTAAGTAAATTGATTACGTGTAGAAAGATTTAATTTTGTTTGATGAAAAATTATTTACAAGCAAAATAGTGATGAACAGGCTGGCTGTGAGCTTCATGGGCTTAGTCATAGTCCTTAGTTCCTAAAACAGTTGAAGATCACACTTCCTGGAAAAAAAGATGACTTGTTCTACTTCTGTGCCTCAGCCTGCAATATCATCTGGGATTTAGATGCTATTTCTCCCACTTTTTTGGCCTGGAACTGATTTCCAGTGATTTGAATTAATGTGGAGTTATTTGGAAACTTTAGTTTTACTTGAGGTTTTTTTTTAATTTTTTTTTTTTTTTTAATTAAACTAAGGAAAAGCATTTTGTCTTTCTTTAGAGGTTGGTGTAAATATCTTGTGTATTTCCAGTTATTGTAGATGTCTTGCTTAACACCAAAGTATTCTTCTTCAGAGACATTTGGGGGAAAATGTAGTTTTAGTCTGTGTTTCTTCAAGAACTACTGTGTAGGTGCCATCCAATTTATCTGTTCAAGAAACAGTTCATACCAGTTTGCACTTGTTCAAGTCCATCTGTACACTATCCTGGGATGACCATTTCAGCTGGAAAAGTACCCCCTCTGAGGGCTGACTTGACTCCTCCCAGAGAAAATCTTGCAACAGATCCAGGTCATGCCAGAAAACCCAACAGCTTTGGACCATACCAATCACCCCTCATATCCAAGGGATCCTGCAATGCCCCAGCCTATTTGGTGGGTTTAGGGGAAGATAGTCTGGGCAGTGCATGGGAGAAACAACAGTTCTCAGGAGCTTCAATAACTAACTGGTCATTAACCCAGAGACGGTTAAAGTTTTTCTCCCCATTTACCTTCTCCAAGAATTGGCTTGACTTTCTCACGTAGAAAATCTTACAACAGACCTGGGTTACACCACAAAACCTTTAAACAGGCTTGATGTGTCCAGGTCATACGGAAAAGAGAAAAATTATAGCAGTGGGGAGCAGTCTAGGTCAGACATATCCTGGGTTGCCATGATGCTCAGCCAAAGATTCCAGCTTGGACTGGAGATCAGCCCTCCTTTGTCCAGAGCTCTGGCTGCTATCTCTGTGGAAAAATCTGCTCAGCACTTTTCAGAGTAATCCTCCCTGAAGGCAAAGGTAACTGAGGTTCTTATTAGTAGATCCCTTGGGATGGATTAGAGTGCATTGACACTAAATGACTGGTGTTTATAAATATAAATATAGGGCAGGTTTATTTTCAACACTGGCTTACCTTGTCAACAATCTACTTGTGTTGCAAAGCACCGTGAAGTTTGATACCTTGTGATGCTGGGTGAGGTACAGACACATAAAGAAGTAACAGTCTTGCATTCTAATTAGCAGAAGCTGTGAGTGGTGAGGATGACAAGGAAAGGATGACAGAGTAACACATGTAAACGATGCTCTAAATCATTTCAGGGGCTGTGAGAAGTTTTGCAGTCGACTGCTGTTTGATTGATGCTAGTGAGCATTACAGCAAAACAACCTGAAGAAACAATCCTGGAACAAATTGAAAAATGAGCTAATAGATAGAGGACAATTATCCTCAATGTGTGAAGTAATATATATTATTATGCTAATGTTTCCTTGAAAAATGGTGGCACTAAATAAGCGAATGGTTGAAAAATAATGACAGATAGCAATGAATCCTCAGACTAAGTATGCACAGAATGTAAGCAGCCCACAGCAGATTTGTGTGTCCAGTATTCAGATCTCCTATGTGATCTGACAGGAGAGACCCTAAGGGAAAAGTTACTGTCCATGGCAAGGTATTTGATGAGTATCAACCAATATGGAAAAATCTCTTCTTCGTTAAGCAAATTAGAGACAAATCCTCCTGAAGTACCTCCTTTCAATCCGAGGAATTCACAGTGCAGGCAGTAACAGATGTTCTTGATCTGTTGATTTGACAGTCAACATCACAAGACTACAGAGATCACTTTTATACCAATCCATCTGTTGAGATAGGAATTTGTGTTTCCAGTTGTGCCTCTGCCATAAGTGACTTCGGGAAATTTCAAAACACATTTTGAGCCAAATTAAAATCAGGGTGTGGATCAGACCTCCCTGTAAGACTGAGAACAAGATAAATCCTCTGCTTAACTTTCTTCTGTAATTCTAAGATTTCTTACCTGCCACCAAGGACAGTAAACATAAGTAAGTAACTTTTGTCTTTAAGAATGATGTGATTCTTGTATCTAGTCCCAGAAACAAGAAGAGGCCAATGAATATATGAGAAATATATGAAATAGGGACCTCTGTCCTAAGTAATTTGCTGAATGAACAGAACTGAATGAAGCAGCAGAAGTTGCCTTTAGAATGCTGGCAGTGCCTGGGGATGGTGTCTGGATCCTCACTTTTGGGATGAACACATGCTCCCTGGTTTGTCTGTGGGGAAATTTCTGGAACAGATCCAACTTTGAAAGAAGGTGATTACCATGAAGAAAAGATTTTTCCAGACTGATCCAAAATCAGACAAAAGTGTCATTTTGAGCTTCTTCACAGACAGGAATTATTATAAATAGAATGGCCCAAATTGCAATAAGGACAGTTCTATTTAATTTTTTTTATATTAGGCTTGAAAAACATTTAGTTCATGCCCTGGTATACATTTATGGTGAAATGCTGTCTCAAGTACTCAAAATAGTATGTAGGATGTTAAAGATGAATTATTTATGACCTTTCATTTTGTCTGTTCCAAGAAGTACTTGGATTATCATTCCTTTGTGATTGACAGTTTTATAAAAGTATCTGGCAGGTACTTCCAACTGTAATTTTTTCCCATGTTTTAACATGTATATATATATTATTATTTATTACTGATAAAACTTTCATTGACTTCTATGGGAGCAGTGAAATTCTGCATTTTTAGCACATCCCAGCTTCAGAAACACATTCATGTAGATTAAAATCTTAAACTCCCAGTGATTCATTAGATGTAAAATTAAACCTTCCAAGAGGCTTTTGAGTTTTTTGGACTCATGTGCACATATGCTTATGGGGATGAGTCAGATGCTCTAACTTTTGAATATTTAGAACACTCTCTCTCTTGAACTTCAGAAAATTTTCATGTTATTTAAGAAAAAAATATAATGAGGAAAAGTACATAGAAACAAAAAGGGAGTATTAGAAGTGTCACACTTTATGAAGTGTATGTATGTGCCTAGTATTTTGCTATGAAGGCATTTGACAAAACCACAGTGCAAATTTCTGTCAGTGATTTTATTCTCTTCCATGCTCTTAGAGCCACACAAATAGTAGTGTCTCTTCACAAAAATGTCATGCTTGGTATTTACCAAATAGTATTTTACTGTTATCTATAGCTCAGGTTGGTTTATTTACTATTCTGAAGAAGCCTGGAAAATTTTTCTGTTGGAAATGCACAAGTATGGGAAAGTTTTAGCTTTTAAAACTTCAGCCATTTTGGAGTTACTGATATTTGAACAATGTACTGCTATTCTAATTAGAGTTACATGTGTTGCTGTAGTTGCTGACCTCTGCCAGACATTCACAGGTGAAACTTTTTATCTGTTTGTCACTCAAAAGACAAGTCAACCAAGGGAAATTAATTTCATTCTACTCATCCACAAGCATCCTCCTTGGAAATTACTACTTCCTCCTCCTTGGGAGAGATTTTAACCTTGTCTATAGTATTTGAATCCTTTGTCAGCTTAAGAGGTGCATTCCCAGGTCTGTGTGCCATATGCCACTTACTTTCTCAGCCTGTTAACTGGAAACTAAAATATAAGCAGAATATTTTCATTTCCCCATGAAGGAATCTTTTCTCAGCACCACTTTCTGAGAAGTCCTCCCAGCCATCTTTGGACTGGGAATCCCACTGGGATTTGCTCCCCAGTGGCAAATGTCAGAGCAAACTCAGGCACTGCTGAACGCAGGACAGGGCTTGTCACTGTGTTAGAACAGCTCTGGGATGGCTCCCAGGTGATCTCCTGAGTCTGTAGCTGACAGAGATTTTCCATCAGTTTCCTTTCATCTTTGTGCCTGTGAATGACTCTTCTCCTGCTTGAGTTAATGGTCCTGCTTTTTCTCACAAAGTTCTGTCATTTCTCCCACTGTTGCTCTTTGTCTTTCCACTTCTGAAATATGTGGGGGCTTATATGCTTTTCTAGTTTTTTTTCTCCTTTTTCCTATTTTTTCAGCCTGGAAAATTTATGCTTAGATTCTCAGGTGTTCTTCTCTTCCTCCATTTTGTAGTTCCTGCTGCTGAATGAAAAATATCCCTGTTTATTTTCTAACTCCATTTTCTTTCACACAGACACCCTTTCTCTGGGTACCTGGTCCTTCTTTTCAGGACCATGCCCATGGAATGTTTAGAGACTGAACAGAGAGTATTTAGTGACTCACATGCTGCTATGCAATGCACAGATCACAGATGCTGCTGTAAGATGTCAGCAAAAGTGACTGAATGCTATAACTTGTTTGGTCACCTCAGGCAAGTCATCTCTCTTCTTAGCTTCATCTCTAAAATGGCTTTAATAATATCTAATGCCTTTGTGATTTATGGATGGAAAACACTATGCACAATCCCCTTGTAAATTACTGTTGTTGTTGTTCATATTACATTATTATTATTATTATTATTATTATTATTATTATTATTATTATTATTATTATTATTATTATTATTATTATTATTATTTCTGCAGTCTAGTTTTTCCCTTGAGCTCCTTCCAGTTAAATTAATGTTTATGTCAACATCCTAAAAGTACATGCAAGTTTACCAACAAAGATAAACTTATTATTATGAGGCCCATCTTCCACAATACAAATAATTAAAGGATTAAAGGAAGGGCTACATTTGTGGTACTTTGCTTTTAAGGCATTTGGTTAATACTCAGATGTCAGCTGTGAAACCTGATTATTGGTCAGCAAGCTTTTATTCTGAGAATCCTTTCTTTGAGCAGTTAGGAAGCGACAAAAATATTTGGAATAGTGATGCCAACTGGATTCTTTCTCTAATGGTAAAGTGGTAGGTTGTCTCTCTTTCTAATTCAATGGGATAGAGAGCTGTACCCCATATGAATGACTGGGATACAGACTCCAACTGACTAACATTTATCAAGAAAAAGGTGGTCCTCTTTTGTGTCCATGCAAGACTGAACTGCTCTGAATAATTGAGATGTAACATACAGCAGAGTTGATTCACTAAGAAATGGTTTCAGTAAACTGAGGATTGGTATTTTCTTCTAACACATTTGTATGGCAAAACCACTAAAAGCAGGTTAGATACTGTTTAATGGAGTCCTTCTGCTTTTCTTTCATTTTTTTTATCCCTACTTTCCCAAACAGCACCATTCATACTTCTGATTTCTGGCTGGATATATGGGAACATAGGGTGAGATTAAAAAAAAAAACCAAGCATTTCTGAACAATTAAGTTGGAATTTAGGCCTGCTGATTTCAGAGCATGACCACCCAGGGAGTGAGTGGGAGGTGTGGATTATGGTCCTTGCTGCTCATGATACACTCAGCTAGGGAGCTGGACACTTTTTTGGTCTCCTGGTTTGATGAGTCTTGCATTCTTGGATGCACATCTTCAAAGAAGCTTTCAAAGTTAGTTTCTGTCTGGATTTACCCTACAGGAGTTGTGCATTTGAAAGTCCTTAACCAAAGACCAACTGGACCTCTGTCTCATGTATACCAAGGGAGAGTTCAACCAGTAGGTCACTGCCCAGCAGGAAGAGAGTCCCCATCACTTTTGGAATTCTCCTGAAATTGGCATCTACAGCACTTCAGCTTACAAGATTGTTTTCAGCTATCATCAGACTCTCACATAGGCATGCCATATCTGCATACAAACATCTATCCTCTACCAAGAGATAGACAGATTTTTATAGAATTCCTGTTTGCATTTGTATCTGAATCATGATTTAATTTTAATTTTTAGCTATTTTTCCCACTTACTGGAATAAACTTAAATGTCCAGTTTGTTTCTTCATGATGCACTCCTCCTGGATTTGATATCCTGAAAGAATGAGTGAAGACACTGCACATCATTTTGCCTAAATACCTCCTGTATATTTGATTCTTTAATCTGAAGGACTGAGAATGTCTTTAAAGCAGTTTGTTACAAACTGCTTAACATCTACCTTGCACATAGTTCATTAAATGCTGAGTGATGAACACATCACACATTTATCCAGAATGGTCTCTTTAATTAGCAGCTGTAAAAGCGCTGTCTGATCTCCTCCAGTTATCTGAACGTACTGCAACATGTGCCTGTGGTGTCATGTCTTATAAGTTCTGTTTCAAACAATTTCTCCAGTCGTCGGTAAAGTCAGCAGGAATTAAAGCAGCTCAGCATTTTGAAAGATCCTGCTACTTCTCTAGATGCTCAGATGAGGCACACTTCCATGCTTGACCCAAATTCTAGGGTGAAAGCCCTGAGAGCCACTGCTCTCCACCCTGGCATACACCATTAGGAGTAAGGCAGAGCTCACCAGTGCTCATGGAGCTCCCACTTGGATTGTGGGTGGCTTTGGGCAGCTCTCCACCTGCCTGTATGAATGATAATGCAATAGCACAGCCATTAACATTTACAGTACAAATGATAAATCCAGTTAAAAAGGTGACAGCCTCATGCCATGGCAATGTTCCACATGAAGGAGGCATGTATAATATTTTACTTAAAGAAACTGTGGGATGAAATTAGGAGACCAATGAATGTGTTTTTGAGGCTCTTTCGTTTGTCCACTGACTGCCACTTCAGATCAAGATTACTAAATCTACACAGGGCAGATACTGAAACTTCTCTATATTAATCCATGATTATTGTGTCTTTCCTTGGCAGTATAATGATAGACTGCATGTTTATAATCTCAAAAGCAGACTCCAATTTATCACCCTCTCTGTTTAGCAGTGTTTACTTTAAACCCGTGGTTAAGTTCAGTTGAACATTTGTTGAGAACTCAGCATGTCAGAAAGGTGTTGCTGGGTCTAGCTGGACTTTTGATCTGACCCAGAACATCCATTCATTTATTCTCAAGTACATTTCTAAATCAGAAAAATGCACTGTATTTTATAAAAACCATATGGAGCCATTATTAATATCCCACAATTCTTATTTATTAAATACTAATAGCTGCTTCTCTTAGAAGAAACACTTCTATTAATTTTTTTGTAATTTTTTTTCTATAAAAGTTTGCATGAAGTGGTCTTTTACAAAAAAGAAGGCAGATGAAATGATGACTCCTGCAAATCAGGCATAGAAAATTTGCAGTCTCTGGATCTCTTCCATTTGTTCATGTTTTTGTAAATCTGTGAACAATATTCTGCTGTGAGATGCTGCATGTGTTTTGCATGTAGGTAGCGGCTGGATAACAATTACAGGAGGGCAGCTTGCCAACCCAATTGGCAAGTGCTAAATTGAATTGGATATTCAAAAGCAGGAATATAAATATTTTGGTTCAAAGTTTAAGATATTGAAGTATACCATTTGGCACCAAAAGCTTTTTGTAAATAATTTTTCTTACTCTGGAGTCATGAATCATTCCAGCAGTGGATATAAGCATTAGTGATTCCAGCCACAAACTGCTGAAATTTGATGTTGGTTGATGAAAAAATGTAGCTATTACAGTGATTTGACATCTAGCTCCACATCTTGAGTAGACACCACTACCCCATTTAAAACTAATTCCTCAGGAGTGTCATCTCATGCACAGGGATTATGAGTCATTAAATAATCATTTGGAGCACAGTGCATCCCTTGCCTCTGGAAGTGGTGTTCAGCATGGTGCCTACTCAATTAATCAACCTTAAAATAATACTTTCCACTCTTCTAAATTACACTTCCCTTCTTAAGTTTGTAGAAAGGGCTCATTTAGCTAGAACATGATTTTCAAGGTAGAAATGAGCCTGGGCAATGTAACTGGGGTTCAGAACGGAATTCTGTCAAAGGGCTGACTGATTGGATCTTGTGCCAAATGCGACTTTATGGCTGATTTGAACTGCTCTGCTGGTGCAAGTCAGAAGGAAAATCATCAGATGGAGCTCCCTGATGACCTCCTGCAGAAGGAAACCTGTGGGGCATGGAAGTGTCTTGTGGGGAGCTTCAGCTACCCTCATTCATTTTAGTGGCCTTTGGGGGCTCTGAGCATCAGGGAGCATTCCAGTGCAGTTGGGGTACCCCTGATTGATGATCACTTCTGGGCTAGGTTTGCTTGTCCATGAAGGAAGAGAGCATTTAGTTACCACACCCAGTCTGCTTGTAACAAACAGCCTAAGCAGTTTTAAGCAGAGATTTCCAAACTATTTTTATAGGATACTGTGGGGGCAGCAGGTATTTGCAACAGCAGTATGAGACAAGGGCAGATCTGGCTCTGTGTCAGCTTGTGTATTGCTCAAAATAGCTCCTGCACTATTAATGACACATATTATAGCTGATAATTCCTATTAGCCTCCGCTTTGCAGCTGAAACTCCTGCAAGTCTGGCTTCTAGCCCATGACCATTTAATTCATGTTCTATAAATGTATTTCTGTATTCAGGTCTGAGTCAAAACTTCTTCGGATTTGGGGCTTTAGCCTTGACTCAGCACTGCTGAAAATGAAAATACATGGAAATACCCTACTGACAATTTACACTGAATTAGCATCATACATATTTAATGGTTTTTGTATTTGAGAAAGCGTTTTTATTCAAAATATGATTATATAAACACTTAAAATGAATGTGCACTTGAAACTCTATTTATTAGCTGTCTTATAATTGTATTCAAATTCCCATGATCTTGCATGACATAACAGTGATTTCAACAAAACTTTGCCACTTTATTTTACTCACAGTCTTGACCCATAGCCTGAAAGATGGTAAAACCACTTATGTAGGTGTACTTACAGGACATGAGCAAGGACTGTTGCTGTAACAATAAACATTGCTGTTTTTCTTGTGATTGAACTGGCCTAATGGCATCTTTAAACACTTCTTTTTCTAGGGAGGTTTTGTGTTGCATCAAAGTCCTGTGGATATTGCTTCGTCAGGGTTTGAAAATATTAACCTAAAGTGAAGAAAATATTTAAAAATTGCATATTTAATGACAAATGGTTACAGAGTCATTTAATAGTTAGGCTGTAAAAAGCTACCCCAACTGGAGTAAAGGTTTGAATAATATGGATCTGGTATTTTTGCCTGAGTGACTAGATTCTCAGCTTCCAGCTGTAGTATCTTTCCAAATCTTTGTTAGCTTTGTTAGGTTGGATATCCCTCCATCATTGACTTGTTTTCCTTTATAGATGCTTTGAATTAATTCAGCTCAGGTCTTAGCCCTTTATTGACAAGCTTAATCAATTCAGGTCTTTGAGTAATTAAATTTAGAATATGTTTTCCAATCCCTTAGTATTTCTCATGGCTCTAGTCTGATTCCTTGTCAAAATGTGGATACTGGCACTGGACTGTATCCTACTGCCAGTTTTGTAGATGATAGAATTTCCTCAGTCTGTTATCCCTCTTGGCTAAATCATTTTACTGTAGCTCATATTCAACAGATTATCCACTATGGTTTGCAAATTGATTTCAGACTTATCATTTTTTAAGACTTAAGTTTGCTCTTCTATAAGGATGACATCTGGCTTCTTGTCCTGTTTCTGCATTAAACCATTTTAAATTGCACAGATTTTGCCTTCACCTTTTTTTTTTTTTTTTACCAGCTTCTTGTACATGATGTATTCCCTGCTTCATTTGAAATTCCTCTGGTATCTGTACACCCACAAGCTTTATCAGTAACACTTTCATACTGAGTCATCAATAAAAACATTGCATGGCACTAAGGACAAAGATTCTGGGAAAGCCAAACCAGGACACTGCAACTTAGTAGATCCTTGGTTTACAATCCAAATTCTACCTTTTAACTATTTCTGTAATTCCAGATGTGTGATTTCTGAAACACAAGTGTTTGAAAAGCACAAGGTTCCCACTTTAAAGTTGTACCAGCTTCTCTTTGCACCCAGTTAGTTGTTTAAGTGCATGGCTCATGAGGCACTCCTTGTCCAAGGGACACAGATATTTCAAAGAAGCATTGACCTGCAGTGGCTGGATGTGAGGGACAAATATCTGGCTATGTGCAGATTACTGGTGTGAAGTTTGCAGCCTTTTTTCTTGCCATTGCTTGGGATGCTGCATAATATAATTTATTTGGTATATCCAGATTCAAATACAGCATTTTCTTCACAGACAGTGTTGGGTAAGTGTTTTTTTTTGTTATTGAATCAAAGACTACTGTGAAATAACCCTGAGCATCTTTTGCAATTTGCTGCAGTTTTTTGGTGGTGAGGCATAACTGGGGTCTTATAGCCTCTAAAATAATCACACAGGGAGATTGTGTTTAAAGATGCACCTATCGTACAAACACTGTGTTCACATTTAAAAGGTCACAAATCTCAGAGGTTTTGAGGTTTGGGTGCTGTTTGGGGCTTGATTAAGTAATGTGTACATTCATTTAGAACAAAAATCAAACCTGTTTTTACTGAATGAATGGTAGGGAAAAAAATTCAATTCACAGAAAGACTGACATCAATTCACTTTCTTATTAGTGACATGGTAAAAGGACAGAGGGCCACTGGTGTATGTTTGCCTCATCAGTTTTTGCTGTAATAAAGATAGATGGTTATACTGTTGTGCTGAAAAATGGCTGTTATTGGAAATTGTTAAGAGGAACACTTTGTTTAGGGTACTTTAGTTTTTTTCATTGTGAAAAGACTTGTCTCTGAAAAATTATAGAAATCCTTCATTATCCAGAAAAATGAGAAACTTTCTAGTCTCCAGTGTCTTAGATTTAATTCTCTGTTTAAAGTTCCACACTGGTGAAATTTATTTTTCTCTGTTTTAACACATGCTTCCTTTCAGCAACACTATCTGCCCATCAGGAATCAAAGGAAATCCAGATGGCTGAAGAGCAGATGGCTTATGGTTTAAGAACATGGGTCAGCTTCAGCCATACACAGTACCAAGTTCTCAGGAGCGCTCCTCTTACATCTAGAGATTTGGGGATGCTGAGTAATGGTTTCTCTCTGCTTTGCTATCGTCAGGCTGGAAAGTTAGCAGGTATGAGAGAGTGAAACCAGAAGGTGCTGTAAGAGGGAAAGTCCTACATGCTGCACTCAAGGAAAAGAAGGCACAATGTAGCAGTTGCAAGTCTGATGAATGATGCTGGAGGCAGCCAAGGTGCTTCCAGGGAGGAAGAGAAAGGGAGATCTAGCAACCTCACTGCAACTTCCCTATTACATGACCAGAAATGTGTCTCTTGTAGCTACAGCAGACAAATTAGTGTCTGATTTAGTCTAAGCAGAGACCAGTTTGTAGCCAAGTACCTGTGATACAGGTCACCAGCAGCAACTGCAGGACACTACAGTTACATATTAAAGTAATGAGTTCGGGCAAAATTCTGTTTCAGAGGTCTAAAAGGCATCTCACACAGACTTCAGCAGTTGAGCTCATTCCCAATTTGTGGTAGCACAATAAGTCTTCAAGATCATGTTCATCACAACTCTTCACTGTCTGCCTCCACTCTAGAGGGGCAGAAGAGAGCCCCAAAATTGTGTCCACACGTGCTTCAGATATTTCCACATCCAATTATCTGGGATAACTAAAAAGCAGGGCGTGGTTGGTACAAGCAGTAAGACTATTACACATGACATATGTACATTGTGCCAGTAAAGTGTCTTATTTTGGAATACATGTAAAGGACAGACTCCACACAGTACTACAATACAGTCAGAAGTGATATCCCTATAATTTAGGTGAACAAAGAAACAGGGAGGTACACCAATCTAGTCTTTCAAGTCCATGCAATAGAGCAGTTTATGGAAAAGAAACCATCCTTCTTAATTCTTACTTCAGTGCTTTGTTTGTAGGCTCTAAAAGAGAATGAATACAGTTTTTTAATCCTCATAGCTTTTTTTCTTTTTTTTTTTCAGAAAGAGATAGTTTTGAGAAGGGAGCTTAATGAGTAAGAAGATTCAAGGTAATCCTACTGGCCTAAACTTACTGAATATTTGGTTTCTCTCCTTTCAAAGACTTTCTGCTCCCCAAGTTTTGGATTCTTCACGGCACTCCAGGTGTGGCCTCACCTGTGATGAGCAGAGGGGAAAGATCACCTCCCTTAACTTTGCCTAATGATGCCCAGGGCACAATTAGCCTTTTGTTTGCAACAAGGCTCATTGCTCTTGTTCTCCTTAGTCTCCACCAGGACATCCCAGGTCCTTTTCTGCCAAGCTGCTTTCCAGGTGGGTCATGCCCAGCATGAGGGCTGCTCCTACCCAGGGGCAGGAATTTGCTCTTCCTCTGGTTGAACTTCATGAGGTTCTTGTCAGCCCATTTCTCTTGGATGTTGAGGTTCCCCTGCATGGCAGCACAGTTCTCTAGTGGATTACCCCTCCCAGTTTTGGGTAATCAGCTGACTTGCTGAGTGTACTCACACCCCACACTGCTTCACCATCCAGATCCTTAATGAAGATGGTAAATGGAATTGGATTCAGTATTGTCCCTTGGGATGTAACTAGCACTGCTCATTACAGGCCATCAACTAGACTTCATAACACTCTGTCCCATGTTTATGTCTGTATTAATTGTCATACTTGCCTATAAACTTCATACTAACAAGAAAGACTAAGGAAGAGAAAAAAGATGAGAGAGAGAAGAAAAAAAGGTATCTCCCATACAAAAATTGAACATGATAATTTTATTCTCCATTGCATTGTGTTATCTGCCAGACATTGCTTAATATTTCCACTTGGTCCTTTCCTTCAAGAAGCTTTAAAAGCCTTAACATTCCATATTTTAGAGTAAGGGGGAGTCTAGCCCAACCCAGTACTAAAGACATAATTGGGATCATTTAGTTACATCAGGGTCTCATCTGAGCTTGAGGACCAAGCCTCTGATGTTAGTTCTTACACACAATATTGCCTTGCTTCAGCCTCTTATTTGGCTGAACTTTGCAAAACAATCCTATTTGGTAGGAAATGGAGGGAAAAATATTAAGCCTCTAATGGCTTTGTTTCAGAAATCTTGATCCTACAGTATATGCAACCAACACGACTGTGACTACCTGCTATCATCCTAAGTGTGCCTTTTTCTCCTGAATACATAACCAGAACAAATATTCATCTCCTGCAGAAATGCTTAATGCTGACATGACATGGATTTATGGGAGCAGAGCCAGTAGAGCAACATGAGAAATGTGTTCTGCCCAGCTCTAGCTAATATTTTCAATCTCCTAAGATTTCTGAATGTCATCCCAAGTATAAATTAGACCACTGAGAGGGTTACATATCCCTGTATTTTTCTCCCTGCCTCTATGCCAGTCATTTTCAGCAAGAAAAATCAAATCTTTCCATGTAAGGGTTGTAACATAATACATTCACTTTGCATAATTTGCTATAAAAGATGTATAGCAATGGAAAATTAAAAGTCCAATGGTGACATCATCCAAAACCTCTCCAAAACTTATAGTGCAAACTGATTTTAAAATACTCCCTTTGTATTTGAAGAACTTTAAACTTTTCTCAATGAAAGAGAAATTATCTCTTCTGATGGGATAATCTGACATTTTGGATGCTTAAAACATGGAGTTTTCCTCAAAAATTGAACTGAAATGTTCCTTGCATGATAAGTTTACATTGAAAGAGTATATATTGTGCAGTTACCCAAAACTGCTCTAAACAAATTATTCTGGGTACCAGCTGCTGTGTAACTCTGTTAGCCAAGAAGTCCATCAAGGCTAATGAGTTCTGCTGAGAGGTAGCCAGCATTAACTTAGGTAAAGTGTCCTGTTGCCATGGCAATCTCTTACTCCAAATTTGATAATTTGACTATTGGGTTGATTTTCAGTAGCTAAATATCTGTAGCATATATTTTGAATATGGTTTGCATGTAGGCATTTAGGATTTGGAATTAAATAATTCAGAATCAAATTTAACTCTAGTCTGTGTATTTACATATATGGGTGTAATTAACAGAATCTATTTCATATTAACAGATATTTATCTCAGTGAAGCTAATTGTACTTCATGTGAAGGGAAGTATGGAACCTGGACTTACCAGAGCATTATTGAAGATAATATGGAATTGTCTGGCAAACTCACAGCTTCCATAAATACACTTCCTAAAATATTTCCTAATGAGGGGCTATAAATTTTTTGGTAGGGGAAGGGTGAAGTAAAGCCTTTCTCATTCTAAGATTTAGTATGGCAGAGAATTGAGAATAGTATGCCATGACTTATAAAAAGATGCATGTTTTAAGTGTGCTGTACATACACCTTGGGGAAATGGTAAAAAGCCAAGTTTTCCACTGGATGTTCTTGGATACCTGGTGAGGGTAAAGTAAGTGTACTGCAGACCTTCCAGGCTATTCTTTGGGCTTCTCTGTGGCTTGGTGTATCATATCTATCCTAGCGTTTTATCCCAATTGAATGGCAAAAGCTACATCTGCGCCAAAGTAGAAATGCCTTTTTTGAGCTTCAGCTAAAAGTAAAATCCAGGTGGTCCTATAACCTGTGAAGGTCCCAAATGAAAATAATTCAGGAAATACTAGGTGGAGGCTCATACATACAGAAAGAACATTTTTGTAAAGAAAAGCCTTTTAACTACATAGGTTCTAAAAATTTTTCTTGGCATTTGATTTCTCTGACTTTAAAGCTATTGGCAAATATTTTGTGGATCAGCAGGATGGGAGCATGTGTATGGAAAATGATTTGTCCTGAGGCTGCTCTGTTCTGTAGATTCTTATTGAATATATAAATCTAACCTAGTACAAATTCTCATAGAAAATGTAATTTAGCATAGACATGATTACAACAAAGGACATTTTTTAATGTTCTTCCCTCTTATGAACACTCATTAGAAATTAAAAAAAACCCACCTCTCTATAACAAAATATATACTCTTCTCAGAAACAGGAAAGGAAGAATTAGGCCATGAGAAATATTTAGTATATTTCTGATTAGCTGCACTGAGATCTCACAGTGGCAGTGGTCCATCAGGAGCCCCACTAGATGTAACTGCATAGTTGAAGACCAACAGACTTCTCTCCCTATTAGTAAACCCCCACATTTGCTGAGTGTTCGGCCTTGTAACAAATTCTAAAACTCTATGGGTGTTACATGCAGAAACATAAAATTCCATGACACTCTGCCTCAAAACAAAAAAAAAATCCACTTGTATCTAAAGGCAAAACCCCATTGGCATGCATGTGAAATTGAGTGCTGAAAATCACTAGTCTTTTGGAAAATGCATTTATGTGCATCAAAAGTGTGTGTGGGTGTAAGAGCTTGAGAGACAGAGCCACATGGCATGGCTGTTTGCAAGTCCCCCAAGCTTTTTCCATTTGAATTTCCTTTTACTTCTTGGAAACTATTCTCCAGAATAAGTGGCACCTCCTCTTGGCATTTCGAATTTGTCACATTAAAAACATAACCAACATTACTAATTTTTGCCCAATATTCAAAGGATGAGTGTTGCATTAGCTTTTTATCCAGGACAGCCTGCTGAATAAAATCTTTTTGCACTGTAGTTATTTTAACTTTATCACATTGAACTCCAGTGAAATAATAAAATTTTATTTTTGAACTCAAGAAATGTTATGAAGTGTTGAGAGTAGATTAATAATTTTTGGGAAAGGGATTGTAATAACCAGTGATTCAGCTGTGAATTCTCAAATAGCTGCAGAGAACACCCGTGCAGTCCTTTGTCAGGTCAGGTAGCACAAAGTTAAGCTAAAGCATACTTTTCAAAAAGGTGTATTCTAATAGGTTGAAGATTTTCAGTGTGAAAAATGCCATATAGTCCTTTATAAAGTCCTCCAATGCTGGATTATGGTCTCATTCCCCCATTTCTGCATTGGAATTACTGTATTACTGCAATGGATTTCCTATTATGCACATTGTTGTTCCCTGGGATAAGAATACCTTATTGAGTCAGGAAAAATCAAACATTTCTCAGTCTTGCATAAGCAGTTCTTCAAGTTCTGCACAATTTTATGACTACTCGTGGTATGCTAGTGATGGCCACATCATAAATACCCAGAGACTGTTTCTGAGGTGGATCCAGCATTTGTAAACAGAATGTCAGCATGGGCTAAGCTGGGTGAGTGGAGGTAGCAATGGCACAAGCTGTGTCCAGGCTTTCCCATCACTGGGAACACACATCCTGGGGCTCTGTGCATCCCTCTGCTGGATGCCAGCCCAGACACCAGCCTGTGCCACTTTATCTCACCTCAGTTGCAGCATGTGCTGCTTGGGTGATGAAGGGGTGTGGGGCCAGGACAAAAGGCAGTGGGGACAGAGGTTCAGAGCACAGACACTGAATGAGCTCTTTCACTGGGAGCTTGCCAACTGCCTGTGCCAGTGCAGCTGAAATAACCAGCACCACTGACTGGGGGGAGAGCTGGCAAGTGACCAGTTTCTTCTCTCTTGTCCTTCTCATCTGCCTGCCACTGCTTACTCAGCTTTCTTCTGGTGGGGGAAAGTCATGGACTGGTCAATGGGCTCTCACTTACTGGGGTGTCTGGAGAGCTGACTGCTCAAGTGGGCAGTGGGATGAAAGGCTGCTAGTGCTGTCCCCAAGACTGGACTTTGAGCCATGTTAAATATTATGAAAATGGTAGGAGCTCTTGCTCTTGTGTTTAAAACTGATTTTTGCCCTGTTCAGATGCCCACTCTAAGCATACCTGTCTAACTCTAAGCATGCTGCATGCCACAATCACACTTTGTCTTCTGTGGCAAAATGAGGTAGTGTCATGATCTGAAGCAGAAAGGTCTGTGCCATTTGCACAAGATTTCTATTTCTACATTGAATTGAAAGAAAATTAGGTTCAGTCTGTCAGTTATATTAAGTGTTGTGAATGTAGGGAATGTTTGATGGGAATTTGATAAGTGAAAGGATTTTGAGGGCCTGTCAACAAGACTTCAGCTCCATAATGGAGCCACTTGAACAGGGAGTGCTCGCAAATATATGATGAAGTTGAGAGATTAGAACATGGTTGAAATTACTGTACATTAAAACAAAGTAGTCAATAAAAATGAAAACATTCTGAAGTGTTTTAATATTACTACACTAAATCACCCTCAAACAGCATCCAGCAACATGTGCAACAGGGATTCAGGGCTACTTAACCAAACTCTTCTGTTCCTCATCTTTTCTGTAAGAAGGCTTAATCTTTGCTGAAATATCCGGATTTGCCACACTCTACCTCCTTCTATATGTTCTTTTAAATTGCTCTGAAGTAGCCTTGTATATTTAAGCCTAATTGACACGAAGCTGGACCTGAAGTCATTTGGAATCTCTGCAATCTATGCAGCTGGATGCATGTTTGACCCCATGGAAGTCATTAAGATTAAAATGCTGAATTGGGGCTACACAGCTAAGTCACTGTGCATTCAGATAAATGCACACCACCTTCTTGTCAAGGAGTTAAATATGTATTGCATAGATAACCATGGGATTTTTATTTTGGGTGGGAATTTAAAAAAAATATTTTGCATTTTGGACAGTTGCCAAGCTCTTCTTTAGCTCAAAACAGTCTCAGCTTTTTGGCTTTGCTTATGGACTCTTTGGCAGCAGGGTTTGGTTTTTTAATTCATTTTTTTCACTGAAAGCAAGAAATCTGATCAATTTATGATCTTTAACAACAAGAGTCTATGAACAGAAGTTTCACTTAATTTCTCTAGCAATACTGCTAGGTGGCCAAATGTACATGTACAAATATTTCCCATTAATTTCTGCTGCACACAAAAGCATTAATTGTCTAATAATGCAGCACAAATATGGACACCATTTTTGTCTGAAACGTCCTTTCCTTTCCCCTTTCCTTTCCTTTTTCCTTTTTCCTTTCCTTTCCTTTCCTTTCCTTTCCTTTCCTTTCCTTTCCTTTCCTTTCCTTTCCTTTCCTTTCCTTTCCTTTCCTTTCCTTTCCTTTCCTTTCCTTTCCTTTCCTTTCCTTTCCTTTCCTTTCCTTTCCTTTCCTTTCCTTTCCTTTCCTTTCCTTTCCTTTCCTTTCCTTTCCTTTCCTTTCCTTTCCTTTCCTTTCCTTTCCTTTCCTTTCCTTTTTCCTTTCCTTTCCTTTCCTTTTTCCTTTCCCCTTTTTCCTTTCCTTTCCTTTTTCCTTTCCTTTCCTTTTTCCTTTCCTTTCCTTTTTCCTTTCCTCCTTTCCTTTCCTTTCCTTTCCTTTCCTTTCCTTTCCTTTCCTTTCCTTTCCTTTCCTTTTTCCTTTCCTTTCCTTTCCTTTCCTTTCCTTTCCTTTCCTTTCCTTTCCTTTCCTTTCCTTTCCTTTCCTTTCCTTTCCTTTCCTTTCCTTTCCTTTCCTCTTTTTTTCTCTTTCTTTCTCTTTCTTTCTCTTTCTCTCTCTTTTTTTCCTCTTTTTTCTCTCTTTTTCCTCTCTTTTTCTTTTTCTTTTTCTTTTTCTTTTTCTTTTTCTTTTTCTTTTTCTTTTTCTTTTTCTTTTTCTTTTTCTTTTTCTTTTTCTTTTTCTTTTTCTTTTTCTTTTTCTTTTTCTTTTTCTTTTCTTCTTTTCTCTTTTTTCTTTTTCTTTTCTTCTTTCCTGGGGGCTTCTGGTAGCACCTGGAGGTGAGTTGCTCCAACATATCAAGCAGCAGCAGTCATGCTGAGCAGAGTGATGAGTCAGTCCAGCCCTGAAAGGTTCCTGCAGGGTGACCATACCTGCTCACAGCCTCCACTGCTGCTAAGAGCAGAAAATTAGCTACAAAATGCACAGGAGAGGTTTTCATGCCAGCCTGTGTAGGGTTTTGTCATCTGTCTCAGCCTTTAGGGCAGATTTTCAAACCAATAGCTAAAAAGTATTTTTCAAAGGACTGCAGCATCTTAAATGCTTCACCCCCACTCTTATTCCTATGTTTTCCAGAAGGAGGTAAACACTAAGTTAGGAAAAACAGAAGTAACCAATTCACCTTCAGTGTTTTGGCTACTAAATTACCAACAGTGTTTTTATAAAAGATGAACACTGGGATTTTGCAGACTTTTTTTCCTTTAGAAGAAATAAGTGGTATTTGGGATTTAAAGGAGTTTAAAGATTAAATCATATTCTCTGGGAAGTGTATCTCTAGAGCAAGAATTTGTGAACCAGTTTTGACTAAATATTTTTGAAATATCTCAAAAGTAAAATCCACTGCCCCTCAACAGTTTCTGATGGCATCTGGTGCATTGATCACTTTACTGTATTTCAGGTGAAGCTACAGCCCATTCAGTCTGATGTTGCAGGATCTGTCACACACTCTAAAGACCTCCCACAGCTCCTCTTTTGCTGACGTAGCTTTTCAAGATCATATTTGTCATAATCAATGAAACATCAGTTTTTATCTCCATCAGCATTCCCAAGAAGCCAAAATCTCCCTGCTTCCATTTTGAGTGGTTCTTCAGGTGGTGCATAATTCAAGTCTTTGTATTTTCAGCAGCTTCTGTTGCAATGGGTGTGAGTCATGGATCTCAACATCTTTTTTCTGGGACTCTAGCCAAACAAGATCTTTGGTTTTTTCTTGCTTTTTTTTTTTTTTTTTTTTTTTTTTTTTCCTTGTGCCTCTGTAAAAAGGCATGTCACTATCTGAAAGGGAAATACCTTAAGTTTGAAACTTTGCCCTCAGGTGAAACTGTTCCACTGTTGTAAAGTCTTGTGTTGTTAAATGTCTAAATAATAGATTAGCTGAAGGCATGCATGTTTCTTAGAATGAAAAATTTGGGTGATTTAAGGTGATTCTGGGAGTTACAGAGGCTGAAATGCCTCTCAAATTGAGAGGATGAGGACAGAGGAGCAGGGGCAGGTAAGGACAGTGCTTCATCACCACAGAGCAGATCACCTCACTTGCATGCTGTTGAAAGACACTGTCTAAAAAAAAGAGGAAATTCCAATTTTGCTTTGGAATAGTATGTCTGAAACACAGAAATTATTATTTATTTAATATTGAGAACAAATATAATGGTAATTCCTCTGTAGCCATGATAATAAATGCTCTGACAAAAGTCAGTTACTCAGAGGAGACAATCTGAGGCAGCAAAAAGCAGATTAATCAGAATTGCTATGCAAAAAGCATTTCACACCTAATAATCCTGATTTTTTTCAGTGCAAGTTCTTATGTCCATCCTGTGAAGGGGAAGTTTCAGGTTTGCCAATAACAAGTAGGTCTTCCCCATATTGCTTTATTAAAAAGGGTTTTCTTTTCTATTACTTGTTTCTCTGTTATGTTGTGTAGCTAGTGGTACATTTGAAAAGAAGAGAGGAAGTCAAACTTTCAACCCTTTGAGAACATGTTTAGTTGTTAATAACATTCAGGCTTTATTTAACAGGACATAGAGAAAGGTACAGACAGAAATCATGCTGGACAAATTAATGTATTCTCATTAGAAATTGAGGAGATCTAGGCTGGATATATATCTTATTTCTGCTGGGCCCAGACTTTTTGAAGCCAGTCAGAACTCTATTTGAACTTCAACACAAGAAAGCTTGAAGAATTAGCTGAAAGAAATGTTTACTAACATTGACATATAGAAGTGAATTTTTCTTCAGTTCTCACACTACATCTAAAATTGGGGAAGGATCTATTTTAGGTTATTCTTGTCAACATGATATTATTAAAAACCTGATTCTCTGAATAAATTTTGGAAGCATTACCAATTATATTTGGTAATTTGCCAGATAAGGAGCTGTGTGTTTCAGTATTTGAATTAAGTTCAACAAACATATAAAGTGTTAATATATCCTATACTTACAAAAGATAGACTGCCAGTAAAAAATAAAATGGGTATGATAAAGCAATTTTGTAATTATGGAAAACTGCTACAGACACTGTTTTATTGAAATATGTCACTTCACTGTGAAAATACAGGCCTAGGATAGAGTCGAGTTTTTTGATAGACTTCAATTTCCCTGTAAAGTTACTAAGCACTTTGTGCTGTAGTTTACAGAGAGGATGAACCTATGATCTTCTGCTCAGGTTGTAACAAGTTGTGCAACTGAGTTTGAAAAGATAAAAATGTGACATTTGTTTTTACACCACGTGTGAAACATGGTTTAAGACGCTGGTGAATGCAAGATTACCACTCTGGAAATCCACAATCACTTAAAACTTCTAGTGTTGTGTGTTCAGAGGACATACAATAACTGTTATTTAAGAAAATGCTAGAAATTCAGGCAGGGATTTCCTAAATTAATGTTATCCTGAAGGTACTGAGAGGGAGACTTCATATACTGAGTTGGTAGGTAACAATAACCAGAAAGAGAGCTCCTCCCAGGTGGAATAGGCTCAAATTACATCACTGGAAGTGAGGGGAAGGATACGGGTCTTGCCTTTAAACTCAGCAAATTATGTCATAAATTATGAGCACCCAACCTACAGCAACTGACTCCCTCTGACAACAAGATTTGCAATATAAATGCAATTCATACCAGCATTTGCAGTTTTCCTGCATTTATATATACCTGCTGTCTTGAAACACTGAGTGTTGCTATGAATTTATCATCTGATTGCAGACGTTCATTTCTAACTCTTACAAAATTGAGAACTAAACATGTAAAAGAACTCAAATCCTTCAACAATCTTCTCTTTCACATTTTATCTTTGCATTCCCACAGGGGAGTAACATATTTTTATTATTGTAGAGGGTGCAAAAAAAAAAGTGTGTGTGTGTGTGTGTGTCTGTGTGTGTGCATTAGTACATGAAAACATGTTGTGGTATCAGAAGAATGGAGCCCCAAATCTGATTGAGACTTAATTGAGCCTAAACTCTGTCCTCCAAAAATGAATTATTTGGTCTGCTTTCTCTGAAAGGCTGCTGAGGATGAGCCCCCACCCAAGAGCTGTGCCTCATTTTAATGTTTCTCTTGACATTTCATCTATAGTTAGGGTGGGAGATAGAGAAGAAGAGGAGAGAAGGGCAACCACAGAAAACAGCTGTCTGAATGATGGGATGTTAATGCCTTTCAGGCTATGGCTTCTAAGTATGGAACAATTTGATTTCAAAAGTAGAATATTCTGATGAAATAGATAATTACTCTGCCCCACAGAGAGCTTTGAAACTGGTTCTGAAAATAAGCACCAAATACTTTCAGTTAACTAATGAGCCACCAGTTTTCAATCTTACTTTAGGACTTTTTCTATCATGTCTCTGTGATGACTGGACTGAGCGATGACTAACTCAGGAGTAACTCGCTGGTTTTGAAAGCTGTTTTAATCCTCACTTAGGGCTCAGATCTGTGGTTTGGTTCAGCAAAATGGATTTTTTTTAGTGTTCAGCTCACAGGGGGTTGTCCTGAGACTAAAATTTTTGTTCTCTCTGTAGTTCAGGACGGAAGTCAACTACTGGACTTCTGAAAAGCATCTGTGTTGAAGATGGAACAGTCTGTGCTAACCTGGCACTTCTGTTCCCTTGTAATAGTTAGTCATTCAGATACTAGCTAAACAAAAGGATCATGGATGCTTTACCTCTTTCTTATTACCATGGAAAAGTCATAATACAATGCCAGCTTCTTACAAGATGAATTGGATTGCCAGATTGACAGTGCATTAGTAAAATAAATAATCAAACCCATCACATACAGAGAACAGATGTAATTTTTAGTTAAAATGTTCAAAATGTATGTAGGAAGCTGGGACTTAGCTTTTGAGCTTCTGTCTAGGGGAAATAACAGAAAATAATCTCTTGCACCTGAACCAGACCTCCCTTACCACCTCAAGTGAAGACCTCCTCTAACAGAGTGGGTGCACATGCAAGATTCCAGTTCTATATAAAAATTCCTGATCTATGGCAAAGAGATGCATAAAGTGACTGCTCAAATTTAAATAAAATCACAGAGCATATATGACTAAAAGGATGAACAAACTGTAGCTCCTTTTTCTCTTCTGAGACAATGCTATTAGCTGAATTAATCTGAATTAATTAAAAAACAAGCACAGACCATCCCAAAATATGGAATTAAGCTGCAAAGTACAACCAAACAAAGTCTATCCCTGGTATGGTCAAATTTCTTCTTTGATAATAGGTGTCTAACCTTCTATTGAGCATACCCAGAAATATATGTCTATAATTTACCATAAACCTAATGCAAGTTCTGGAAGCACCCATGTGTCAGTGTGCTTGGGTAAATGCTGACTGCTCACAACCCTGTGCAGAATCTTTAATGCTTGAGAAACAAAGAAACACAGACAAACATTTTATGCTTATTTGCTTATGGAAATGAGGGAGATTCTCTTTTCCTTTTTTAATTAATATATAAAAGAAAGCAGACATTCTGTCACCTTATCACCTCTGATTCTGTAGAGAACAATAAATGGAAAAAGATTTCAAATAAACAGACATCAGTTGTTGGTGTGAGTCATCCTAATGAATAATGGTGATAATGAGAATGGTATACTGTGTATCTAACATGAAATCTCTGTTTCTGAAATAGATTGTTATTCTGATTTTTTTTTTTTCTTCTCTGTATTTATGTGGGGCATACAATGGCTGCATCATAAATATCCTTGTGTATCCATTTTAGAAAAGGTGTACAGATGGCATAATTTTAGATAAAATTCAGTACTTTGAAAATAATCTTGCTGCAGAACCATGTTAAGCAGTTGCAAACTTACATTGGTTTTTGTGGGTTTTGAACACAAGCAGAGTAGAGTTCTATTTAAAAAATGCTTATTTTCCCCTTTAAAATTTGAATGGAAAAAACATTGTGCAAAATGTCTTTGTTGGAGTAGTAAATAAGAGGAATTCCTAACCAATAAAATAGGTTCCTTTCTATTCTGAAAACTCTATTCTTGCTATGAAGTGATTACCTGACAAAAATGATAGTGGAAGATAATATCAGAAATTAATTCTGCTACCTATCATGTAGTTCAGTCTACTCTAGACTGTTTTGGTTCAGGCAGTTTAGACAGAGAGAGACATAACAATAGGATTGTAGATGCTCACATGCAAACATGCATTGCATTCTTTCCTCTTCAGGTGCCAAGTTGGTAATATCTCTGCAGACCTGTTCAAGAGTAAAAGGAAAACATAGCTGCTGTTAAAAAGGAAATTGATTCAAATACCACTGGTTATCTAGTTTTGTCTTTTTGCTTAAGTGGTCACAAATGAAATAAGTTTTTTTCTTTCCCAAGGCAAAATTACAGTCTCCAGTAGAATTCTTGGGGGCCATTAAAATCCTTCTGGCTTGACAGATTATCATCTCAGAAGAGGTTGTGACTAGTCAACAACAAAAGGTTGGACTTTGAGAGGTGTTTTAATTTTACCTATTATTTACAGGAGGAAAAGGAAGAAGTTAAAGCTGTTTAGGGAAGGGTTTATATTTTTTTCCAAATAAGGATTGTCATACCAAAATTCTTGCAGCATGAAATAGAAAACATCAGTGGTTGTTAGTTGTTACAATAGTAAATTCATACACAAGAGAAACAGGAAAAGAAAAAAAATTGCATAATAACCATATCCCTTTGAAATTCTCCTGACCAAAGGTAGTGATGTGTGAAATCATTTGTTGCTATAGTAAATGTCAGTTTGGTACTAGTAAGCATTTAATCAGCTTCTGCTCGATACATTTAATATGACTTCAGTGTTTTACTTGAAAAAGTAACACATCACATAGTCAAGTGACTGATGATGAATTCAGGAGAGCACAAGTGCCAGTCACAAAGAATCAGGTCTGTTTAGTGCCTGCATTATCTTGGCTCCCATGAATAATCCTCTGTCTAGCAGAAGATGTTAACTAAAGCCATTAACTATTCTCAGCAGTTAGGGATAACTTCCATCAAACCACAGAAACCAATAAACACAGGTAGTCTACTTTAATATGTTCAGTCTAATGTAGAATGTTCTCATATTTTCTAGGCTTAGTCATTTATGGAAACAAACTAGGTTCTCTCTGAATTCTAATTCAGGACTGTGTGCCTTACTGCCTCATTTTCTGTTTTCTTATTTCAGACTGCATTATTCACCAGTCATACCTGGACATCTCTCCCCAGATCTTCGGAGGGCACGGAGCATGCTGGCAGAAGAGTGGGTCCCACCAGGGTCAAAGTGGCACAGCTGGTTGTTGCAAGGTCAAAGAGACCCAAGACCCTGTTTTAGAGGTGGATTCACCAGGAGAGTGGTGATGTGACCCAAGGTCACAGTAGAAAGTGGTGCTGGAGTCAGCAGCAGAGTGAAATTTCCTGGCTGTCGTCTCCATGCTGTTCTCTCGCATCACTGATTGCTCAGGTCATCCAGTCCTGCAACCTGGCAGTGTTCCGTGCACTAAATAAATAAAATAAAAGCAAAACTGTGACAGTGGCAAAGCCAAACACTCCAAAGTGATGAAATGCCACAGCTAAGGTGGCCTTTGCCAGCAGAATTACACACATTGCACACAGAGTTGCACACAGGTGTGCTATCCACCCATCTATCCACCCATCTATCCACACATATGTATGCTTATATTTATGCTGTTTTTCCGTCTTCAATTACAAAGTAACACATAATTTTTGACATTCCCTAATTATAGAATTATTACAAAGCCATGATGGTGCAGACAGAACACGACTCATCCCTGTGGCCTCATGTCTGCTTTGCAGGGGCACTCCAGTGCTACAAGGTTATCTACTGCTACCTTGCTTGAAAGGCACTTAATTACTCTTAACAGGGTGTAAAGGAGATGGGTGAATTAAGTTCTTTTCTTTTTTGAAGACATCAATCTCTAACTGCATTGTAGTAGTTACAGCTGGGGAGTTGGAGAAATGTACTAGCAAAATTGATTACTCAGACATGTGTGATTATGATTCATCTGGGAGCTTGGAAAAGAAAAGATGTGCCAGTTCTTCCCCAGCACCATCAATTCTTCCTTTATTGCTTTATTTGAAACAAAGCTTGGACAACACAAAAAACAATTTGATTTTATGGTAGCCATAGGAAGAATAAAATAATTTTTTTTATACCTACCCACGGCAGAACTACAGGCTACAGATCAATTTGAAACAATGGTTTTCCTCACTTCATTTGCTAACCATTTTAAAGGCATTACATTCTCATTTCTTTCAGGCAATTATAGATTTTGGAGCTAGAAAATTTGTTCTCCTACTAAAGCAACAGGCCAGATTCTCTTAACATCTTTTGTCTGGCAGTATCTAGTTATCAAGTACTCCAAAGAAGTTAAAAAGGGGGTTGTGCAATTGACAAACAATTCACCCTTGAGAGTTTCAGAAGATTTTTCCCCAGCTTGTGGGATGGCACATCAAGGCAACAATACTGCCAAAGCACTAGTGTTTTGTTTCCTTCTTAGTAAGAGATTTCTGGATGTTTCCATGATAAATAAACACATCAGTTTCTCTTTAAAATACTATTAAACTCTTGAAACATTCTAAATGCCTCCTTCATAGGTGTTGTCATAGCTGACAGATGAAAAGCATCCCTGGGCTATCCAAACTTGTAAATAGATTTCTCCACTTCTTCTCCCCAGGTCTTAGCTCTTTTCTGACTCAGACTCCAGCTGTGTGTGTTCCCACACACTGGCATGACCTGGGACATGACTACATAAAGCTCTTGTTCCTAGTTTGTGGCTTTTCCCTGTTGACTGTGGGGTCCTCTGCACACTTGACAGCAAGTTCCATTCCAAAGTATCAGTGCATCCAGGGCAGGGGCAGTGAACAATGCAATGAATAGGCAGTCTGCTTAAAGGTTTTTTGTTGTTGTTGTTTCAGGGCAGAATCACTACTGGTAAAAAATACCTGTTTAAAACCAAAATATCACTCCCATTTTAAGGTCCCTCTCCACCCTCTGTATGGGGATTTTGGAAAGACCAGCATCCTCTGTGTGTTCCCACAGGGCCTCCCTCTAGCAGCTTGTCTCCTTGGTACAGCTTTTGATATACCCTGGACATTCCTAAGTGATTCAGCACCATTTAATGGGGATTAAGATGTTTTTAATTGTTTATAATGCTTTTGACCTTCTGCCTCAGCTGAGATCCTGGAATCGTGCCATTGCACTTCAAGCAGGAATGGTGGCTTTGGGCAAAGCAGTTTGTAGAAAGAGGTAAATATTTTTTATTGGCCCAGTTACAGTGGAGGGAGAAAATAGTTACCTTGCAGGAATGCAAAGCCTTGTGCAGGTCTGAAATGAAAATTGCAATCTTCAAAGATAAATGCACATAGAGAACAATTACTCTGAACCTCATTTCTTTGTGTTAACAAGTTAGATTACCAGAAAGAAAAAGCAGCTTGTGGCTGTGAAATGGAGACAGTGTCTTAGCAGAGGGAAACTTTTAATCTACTTCATGAGGTAATTCCAGGAGCACAGTAGCCTTATAGAAGTCATGACCATCAGTATCCATTTGACTAAGAATTACCATGCCAACTACACAGACTTATGCCTCAGAATGCTTGAAAAACCTAGAAAATTATTCCCTTTATCTAACCATTCCAAAATTATGAGCTAAAACAAGTAGCAAGCTAAAATGAAGTGCTTTTGAAGTTTCCCTAACCATTTTGCAAGACTCCAAAATGCTACAAAAATAACCATGACAGGTACTGATCACAATAATCAACATAACAGCAGCTGCCCCAACCTTTACCCGATAAAGAACCATTCAAGCATTTTCAGTCAATGAAAAACCTTCTAACCAAAAGTTAACTGTCTGCTCCAAAAGCCAAAATGTCTCCTTAGAGTAAGAACCACATAAAATGCTGGTGTATGGGGAATTAGAATTACTTTGTTGACTTTTTTCTTCATATTTTTGTAACTAGACAGAAATTAAGTCTAGTACCCATCCTCATATGGCAATTTCAAGCAGAAGACTAGGAAACATATTGAGTCTGAAATCTCAAGACAAAATCCTGTCCCTGACTGCTCTATCAACTACTCATGGAAAAAAGCCAGAAGAGAAATAACAAGCCAGCTATCATTTCAATTTTTTCCTGTCTCAGAAAGAAAGTCTGTCCTAAATCACAAGTAGTGCAAACATGCAATTAGATAACACTATGACTAATGAGAAGTCAAGAAGACTGTGCATAAAATAAAGTTTTCTCTCCAGTGGACCAGTTAATGACCATGACTTCCTACCCTCTATAGTACTGTCATGTCCACCAGGAATGTTCCCTGCCTGTCCACCATGTTCCACTCTCTGATAGTGTCCTGCTTTGTCCTCAGTATGGCCCCAAGATGGATATCAACTTTCAATGCTCCAGCCCATGAGAAAAAATAGCCATCTAGTCCATCTTCAACCCAAGCAGCTTCATTTCTATCAATCTTCTTCAAAAAATGGGCACAGTATAAGCATAAAAATAACTTTATTACATTTTTACTTTATCATGATCTACCTCAAAAAAAAATTGGGAAAATGTAAAGGCAAATAAAAAGAGATCCAAATATTTTTATCACTAAGGCTGTGCTCTATCTCATATATGAAAGCTTTGTCATGTACACTGAAAACATGGATTTCATTGATTTTTATTTAATTCAGTAACAATTGTTCCTCCATCAAATTCTCTTGAATATAACTGCATTGAAATCACCTCAGATAATGATCAGTATCAAACTGAATTTCCCAGTTGTGGTAATACACTCATGGATGAATATGCTTGTCTGAAGAAAATCAGCCACTTGTCAGCTTTTCAAACCTTACCTGCAAAAGATCACTCGTATCAATCATCTTAATTATTTAAAAGTCCTTTCCTGGCCAGGAGTACTTTTTGGGCAGGTGGTTGGCATCTGTGAGTTAGAAGAGCTGAAAATAGTGTCAAGCACCATTGTTACCAGCAGAGTTTGGGACCTAGATAATGAATCATGAACAATTCATGAGCTCCTAAGTCAAATGTCAGAAGCAGAACCCCTTCCTTTCACATAGGTGCAGCCTCACTAACTTCAGCCTCAGGAACAAATACTCAGCAGGTGCCACTGCATTTGAGCAGCAAACACTGATTTTGACAAGACACCTCACAGCCACAATCATCCTTGGATCCTTTACAAGGCAGTTTTGCAGCCCATCCACTGTACCACATTCCATTCCAGACACAATGAGACTAAGCAGTGATGCACCAGGATGAGCTCATGTAGTGAATGAAGGATAGAAACTTCCATCTTCCTGTGAGGGACATCCCTGAGATTTTTGGTGTTATCCACAGAGACACAATAAAACTCCAAAGCAGGAGAACAGGTACTAGAAATCATCTCTCTTACAAGTACTGAGAGATTAAAATCTCTTCTAAAACCTGTTTTCGTTTAACACTTTCCACTCCAACACAATCACTCTAATCTTGAAGAGGGACAAATATATTTCTCACTGTTGTCCAGAGTATTGAATAAACTTTTTGGCTCCACAGGTACTAACCACTTTTTTTTTTTTTTTTTTTTTTTTTAGACAACCAGACAACCTGATGGGTTAATTTCATCTTCCACAGCTGCTGTTTCTATTTCAGAACTGAAGGGGGGTTGTGTGTCCAATCACTTATTTTTTGATTCCAGCTTTAACACACTTGTCTAATGAAACATTTCACTTTTCCCCACAGACTTTGATATAGTTCTGCTCTTAGACCATCATGACTATACCACTTCTGCAATACTCTCACACAAAAATATTGTTATATCTTTGTATCCATGATATTTTTACATTTCAGCTCCATGGCTGTCATGTAGACTGGACCCCTAAACTGAATTATTTATGGAATTACTGCTGGACTTCTCTGTTTCTGCTATCCCTCTGTGTTATTTGTGCATAGAAATTTAAATGTTTCATAGGCAGGTCTTTGCCTGGGGTAGTGCTCCACAGTCCTTGGGCCACAGTGTGGCTCTGCCAGCTGACAGTGGCACCTGGTTTCAGGCTGGGAATCTCTGCCCCCAGAGCAGCCTGTGAAGCCAAACTCACTCAGTGCCTTCTGGAGCCAGCAGCTGTCAGAAACATGTTCATTGCAGAAGCAGTGAGAACATAATCACAGCCAACATCTATTTAGTGTTTTTCTAAGTAACAAACACTATGCTTGTATGAAACTGATAAAACTGTTATTATCTCTGAAATGGAAAAACCAAGGCATAATGCAGCCAGAACCTTAAAAAAAAAAAAAGAGCATGAAATTTTACCCAAATAGCTTGGTTTTCAGAGATAATAGTCATTCACACCTCCCACAGAATTTGTTTTTTAGATGCAGAAGTCAGAATGAGCTGCAGGTGCTCAGCACCTCTGAAGATCAGGCCAGTCCTTGTGCTTGACTAATTGGGAGGGGGAAGTGTTTGAGGTGGGGTGGTAGGTTGCATCTTGCTGAGGCTCATGATTTCCCCAATGTGGGCCAGGTACACATGACATTTCAGTAACAGTCTGTTGAATGCATTGCTTCTCATCCCAGTGTTAATCTGTAGGATCACATTGCCTCTCAAAGCAAGATTTTCTTTTCCTAAAGAGTTCTGAATGCAAGCCTAGTTAAATCAGTTAACAAACTGTTCTCTGTACACACAAGAGAGCTGAACATCCTTATTCTTTTCTAATTACATAAAACCAGCATTCAGGAACCATAGAGCCACATGGTCCATGCAAAACTGATCAGAGAGAGCACAAATCTTGCCAGTGATGGAGGAAACAGCAGCCTGACTTAGTGCAGGCTCATGACTCCCTATGACTTGTGTCCATTTTCCTGGGGGCACTGACCCTTGCTCCTTCTGTGAGTGAGTGGTCCAATATTACATTACAGAGGAGAATGCTGACATTGTTTAACAGCACATAGCCAAGAAAACTGTGAGGCAGGTCAGTATCTATTACCTCTGCTGCCTGGCCATGAGGGATCTCCACCAGACAGCCTGGTCCTAGGAACAAGCAAGATAAGTGCAGGGCTTTTTCCAGTAGTATTTTCCAGTTTCTGACTTGTATCAAACCAACTTTTGTGGCTTGGAGTATATGAAGCAAATTCGATGTGCTGTGTTTAGCTTTTGATGGATTTGTTTTTTGTTTTGTTAATTTGACTGTCAAGGTTTTCAATAGCATCAACAGCAGTAATTTAGCTTCTGTTACCTGTTGGGGGTGGCTTATATAATGTTAAATTCTTTCTTTCCTGCAAAGCATCCAACTGCCAAGATCATAAGCATTATATAAATTAAATAACTAAATGAAAGGCTTTTCAAGAACTCAAAGAAAATTCAGGGCTTTAGTATTGCTCAGAAAAGAGCAGAATGACAGGCATAAAACTATTAGGATGTGATTTCCTTTCAAGGCAAATTCCATGCAAATACTACCTCCATCTACAAGTGTGTAGGTGCCTCCACCAAGGTCACAGCCCTTTGTTGCTAAGCTTCATGAGAAGAGAGAGCACCTCCTTTAAAAAGCTGTCTCCACTCCAGGAGACATTATCACCTCTGCTGCACACAGAGAAATCAAATAATTTGTCAAGCAACAGGAACCACCAGGGCTTGACCTTTTCATGTGTCATTGTGTCTGCTTTTTCTTCCATGTGCTCTCCCTTCTTATGCATAACCTCTTCTCTCTACAAAGAAGACTCTGACCAAAAGTCAAACCTGAGCCTCTTTTCACTGCAGGAATGCCAGTAGTTTTGAATTTTTCTGAAGTTTTGAATTTAGAAACAAAAACTCTGCTACTGTACTTTTGACATTGCTGCCACAATAAAAGGATGCAGAATCAATGCAATTTGTGGAAATTCCAGCTCTGGGCTCTCTGAGGGCTTGTAAACTAATTGTAGTTTTTTCAGTACTGTCATAGCCCTCTGTCCTGTTCTGCTGGCCACTCAAGGGTATCCAACAGGTTTTAGCTGATGGCACTGGTCCTTAACAGATCTTTACATGTTGGGACACAGTAGGTTTTGGAGTGAGAAATGAAACTGTAAAGAAATCCCACTGTTCCCAGATGGCATGGCTTAAGATTCATCTCCATCTTGTCAAATCTCATTTATTCACTTTAGTTTAATGTAAAGAAAATACGTATTTAAGATTTTCACATTTATGGAAATAAGGGAAATTTAGTTTTTGAAAAAATTACACCACCCTTTATTAAACATATGAAAGATCCAGTAGTAACTGTAACAACAGAGATGGGGTGAAGTAACTCGCTAGAAATGAAGAGATAATTCAGTAGAAGGCCACATGTAGTAGAGAAGAAACCCATCAATAAAAGGCAGCCAGATATAAACCTTGAATAGAGTTATAAAATTTATAGAGTCCTGATTGCACTCTATAAGGACCTCAGCTATTAACTATGTTGCAGAACAGGAAAACTAACTTTTCTGCAAAATGGTAAATCAGTTCTGTGCCATCAGATGAAATATTATGTGATATTCTGAATTAATCTTTAAAGTGACCCCTCTCATATATGCTCATATAGGGATAATAATAGGGCTCTCTGTGAGATTATACACATTCAATAAAAATAAGTGATAATGACAATGATCACTTCAATAAAGCTATGGTTAAATCATACACAGATATATACCAGTCTAGATGTAGCTTGTCAGTGAAATCAGCCATTGAGCAGGGTGTGAAGAACACAAAAAATAGAAAAAAATTACTACCTTTAGAAGGTGCTGACAAATAAGAGGAGAAAACCTGTGGGCACAGCATATCTGTCACATAGGTCACCATTGTATCTTTGAATGGAGTGTTTGGAAATGTAACTGCAGCTTGTAAGGGAACTGAGCACAGAGTTCTTCATTTCTTGCTCACCTTGATTTAAGCAGTGTCAGGGTCAGTGCTGTTAGCAGAGCTGAAACACAAACAGGCTGCTGAGGAGGGAGGAAAGCTGATTTCTCCCTCCAGTGTGCTCAGGGTGTCAGGTATGGGGTTTATGTCACTGAGCATTGAAGTGGAGAGGAAAAGGTAGCATCTCATTTCAATTCATCTTCCCAGAGTGGCACTTCTCAAGCACTTTGGAAGTGTAACCCACTTTTGGCTCGTGCCTGTTCACCCATTTTGCTGGCAGCTGCTCGTCTCCAAGGCAAGGCAGTGGAATTGGCTGGGGTTGCTGGCTGCTAGTACTGACACCCATTTGCTCACTCTGGTTAAGCTGAGCTGCTGCTGGCATTAGAGATAGTTAGCAGCTCTCCAGCTAGTTGAAACACTTGCAGACCAGAAATAAAAAAATCTGTTCATGCTAAGAATGGAACTGCAACCAGCTTAGGAGGAAACTGTATTACCACAGATATGTCTCATCTAGCACTTCTTGAGCTATTTCAGTCTCATCCAGGGCAGTTCTGGAACTGAGGTGTAGCTGTGGTGTTACTGACCTGCAAGAAACTTTCTGGATCATTTGCCCCTATGGAGAACTATTTTGACCCTTTCATGCACTTGAGAATTTACATGGAGAAACAGAAGTAGTTCTGCTATCACTGGAATGTTGCTCCAGTACCTTTGTCATTAAAATCATATTGCTGATTTCCAGTGATTTGTTCTTATGCCAATCCTCAAAATTTATTCTCTTTTTTCTGTGTGTGTTTATTTTAAAGGTTTTTTTTCATTCCTTCAGGGCCCCTGTCTCCTCTGCCACACTTATTTATAAATACCAATTACATGCCCTCTCCACTGTCATTTTTCTACCATAAATAAATGAAGCCTTTCTGTCATATTGTCCTGATTTTCCACACTCCTGAGCATACTAGCAGTGTTAGATATCTGCAACTTTTTCTGGGGCTCAACTGGACAGAATATGATACAGACTCCTAGAGGAGAGCTCTACCTTTCAGGGCAGTCTTGATATTTTCCTGTTTCCACTGGAAACACCACACGTATTATGCCCCAAGGTCAATTTTCACTCTTTGTTGGTTGGTTACCTCAGTGAATCATAATTATTGGTGATCATGTGGTACACCCAGGACCTTGTCATTTCCCATTTGAGAGTCCAAAGGTACATGTAGGTTGCACAAGATTTCTGGCCGTGGATGAGGAGTCATCTTGCACTAAGTGCTGCACAAAAGGGGAATAAACCCAAGTAGTTAAACATCTATAAACCTCATTATTGTAAACTCTGCTTTCCCATACTTTGGAAATGGAAAAATTAATAACAAAAAACCTGGATTTTATTCTTTTGGCTACAAGAAGTATTTTTCCTCTTAACATGATTATTTTTTTTTTTCAGTTAGAGTCTTGCTCTGTGTTTGCTTCTTAAAGCCAAATACAGTTTTATAAAATTACTATGTCCTTAAAACTTGAGCCAGAGTTAATATAACTTTTTCTTTGAATGGATTACTCAGACCTTATTCTCTGTTGTATGAAGGCAGCTCAATGCAACATCTCATTCACATGTACTTGTGTTTTTTGCTCACAAAACTCATAAATGATTGCTAAGCCAGTTTTCACTGCTGTGTGCAAAATTATAAGGCTCAAGATGAAGAGTGTATGATTAGGAAACTGTGGTTTCAGATTTGATGAAGGCTCAAAAAGATGTCACCTACCAAATATATCTTGTAAGCATCCTGGCCAGCAGCAATGAATTGTGCTGCAGGTTGAGGGAGAGGCTCCTTCTGCTCTGCTCCTGCACCTGGAGTGCTGAGTCCCAGCCCTGGGCTTCCCAGTGCACAGGAGAAATGGACAGGCTGGCCAGCACCTCCTGAAAGGACACAGAGATGATGATGGTGCATCTCTTCTACAGCAACAGGCTGAGAGCTGAGTGGGCCCAGAGGAGGCTCAGGGGTGTCTCATCATCACCAGGGGGTAAGTGCCTGGAGGGAGGTGCAGAGATGGAGCCAGGCAGGACAGAGCCAAGGGGCACACACTGGAAACAGAAAGCAGAAAACACTGCCACTGTGAGCACTGTGAGGCTGTCCAGGGAGGCTGTGGGGTCTCCATCCTTGCAGATATTCAGAAGTCATCTGGCCATGGTCTTGAGGAACGGGTTGTAGGAGGTCCTGCTTCAGCATGGGGATTGGATGAGATGATCTTCTTTACAACCTCAACCACCCTGTGATTCAGGGTTTCTGTGATTTTATGATACAGGTTTTTTGCAAAATGACCTCTTCTTTGAAGGAAATATAGTAACCAAATCTGGGTTATGTGGAATACCTTATTAAAAAATGGCTTCTACAACTAATGATAAATATTTGAAGGAAGGACCTTATGCAATAAATTTTTTTGGGAATGTCTATAGAGAGATTGCATCAAGTATTCCAGTCCAAACTTTTTGTGCCTTGCTTATGCTAAGAAATACAACATGTTCCTTTCCTCATGAAAATTATTTCCAATTTAAAATTTGTTTAAGTCATATATTGAATTTTCCCATTTGGCTAGTTGGATGGGTAGCAAGAAGATGAAGAGGGAGTGATGGGCTAGAGATGCAAAGTACACATTAAATGGTTTTTGCTTTGTTTTCATATTCTGGTAGGTGCTTGAAAGCTGTGATATTAGCTATATGTGGAAACAGATACCTTTTGGAAACAGTTTATGATTATGAGAATATTATTTCATGTTTATAAATTAGACTCCTAAAGGGAACACAGAAGTAGCAAATTTGCATGTCCATAGCTGACTGATGAAAGCATAACTGTCTACTAAGTGCAGCTGTTGATACAGAAGATAAATGCAATGCCAGGGATTTGAGAACCTAAGTAGAGAGAAATTGTAGATATAAATCAGAAACTCTCTCTTTTTTAAGTTGGATAAACTACTCTAGTACAGAACTGTAGCTAAAATTACCCTCAAGTAAGAGAATAGCAAAGAAATTCTAAAACATGGATAACAATAGTCACAGCTTATGTAGACCAAAAGAATTGCTGCAAGCACACCATGAATAAGCTGTGGTTTGGGAATGGAATTGTAAAAGCTGGAATCCAGTAACCAGTGAAATTCTGCTGTTGTAAAAATGTGTGTAACCAAGAAAAAAACCTGCTGGTCCTCTCTTGCAATGTTGATAATGGAGATCCCCCCCTTTTCCACTCTTCCATCCCAGGTGCTGTCAGCTGCCAACTTCTCTTAGGAAAAGATATTTGCAGCACTTTGTTAGAGTGCTTGAATGATTGTTTGTTTATAACATATTAATCAAAACCCCGACTGTATTGTGATATCCACAGTTTTGATAGACGTCCTTCTGTACATAAGAAGTTCAATGTTGTCCAAGAGGGGAAAAAAACAAAGGGAGGCTTTTAATTACTTCAGATCATTTTAGAAGCTAGCTGAATGACAATGTGACAAGTTACTTTGCCAGTGTCTGATAGTGAAGCTGGTATGAGAAACCCAGAGGTGGTGGGCCCCACCTATTGCAACACCTCTGCTAGGCTGTTCTGTTGCATGAAAACAAAGATCTACAGGAGGCAAGAAAGCCAAGGTAGCTTTCAGCTAACACAGCTTATTTTTAAAAAGTGTTTAAAACCTTGTCTCTCTCCAGATCTCTAAATTTGCAGAATTTTAAGCTAACACTCAAGCTATACTAAAAGTGATGACCAGTGACAATCATTCACAGTAAGAATATGCCAGCCCAGGCATTGCAGAGGGCTTTTTAGGAACTATGTTGTCTCATAAATATATTTGGAAAATAGATTATTTTAAAACCAATTACTGAAGCAATTTTCAAACAAATATGTGTATCTCATGCTCTGCTTCTAATTAAAAGAGACACTTCCATAGAAAGAGATCTTTGGTCATCAGATTTTGCTCTTCATATTTCCATAACCATCCACAAACTTTTCAATTGTTTAATGTGAAGATGAGACTTAAGTACAAAAGAAGGCAGGGATCAGAAATCATCAAAACACACATATGCATGGTGTTTCCCAGGGTGGTGGGTGTCACAAGCTGCTGAAAATTAAATTCTTGCTTGATAAAAGGCAAGGTCTTCAAGGAGGTGTTGGCCCTTAGCTTGATTTTCTTGTAAAAAGAAATGTTTTCATCTATTTTCGCCATCAGTCTAATGCTTCAAGTTTTTATCTTTCTTTCTTTCTTTCTTTCTTTCTTTCTTTCTTTCTTTCTTTCTTTCTTTCTTTCTTTCTTTCTTTCTTTCTTTCTTTCTTTCTTTCTTTCTTTCTTTCTTCTTTCCTTTCCTTTCCTTTCCTTTCCTTTCCTTTCCTTTCCTTTCCTTTCCTTTCCTTTCCTTTCCTTTCCTTTCCTTTCCTTTCCTTTCCTTTCCTTTCCTTTCCTTTCCTTTCCTTTCCTTTCCTTTCCTTTCCTTTCCTTTCCTTTCCTTTCCTTTCCTTTCCTTTCCTTTCCTTTCCTTTCCTTTCCTTTCCTTTCCTTTCCTTTCCTTTCCTTTCCTTTCCTTTCCTTTCCTTTCCTTTCCTTTCCTTTCCTTTCCTTTCCTTTCCTTTCCTTTCCTTTCCTTTCCTTTCTCCCTTTCTCTTTAATCATAAATGTAATATAATTCTAATTGCCTTTACAAAATGATATCTTTTCCTTTACAAAGATATCTTTAAGAAGATATTTTACAACCCCAAGAATGCATGGCTGGCCACAGAAAATATTTCATTTAAAAAAGAACTTGGCAAAAAGCTGGCTTGCTTATACAGCAAATCTGCAAAACAGAGCCTAAAAGAGGGAAAGACCTTCTCCAGAGGAAATAGATATATGTGTAGATGAGATAGTATTCCTTTGAGGAGTATTTTATGTATTTCACAGGAAGTGAGTATATTGTCTAATATTTTTATTTCAGGCTTTACACTTTGTTTTATGAAGCACATTGAATCCTCACTCATGGCAATTTAATGAAATCACTTTGAGCAAAAGGTGAACATTTGTTAGCAATGCAGAGGAACTTATGTGACACCTCTCTATAACTGGCATTTGCACCTCCCAAATCCTCCTTGTTACGCCGGCTGCTGGCACGTAAAATGAAGCTCCACCTGCTGCAGCTGGATTCATGTCCAACTTTTTGGAACAGACTGGATTTCCAGAACTGTGACTGACAAATGAAGCATAAACTATGTTCTGTTACTCATCCAGCACTATAATGGGAGTATTTAAAGTTCTTTCTTGGCCCATTTCTGCCTGAGTCACTCAGATGAATAAATGGCTCTGCCAAGACATACCTGACTGAGAAAGGCAGTGTAAAACTGCAGGAGCACAGGAGCAGATGCAGTTGGACACAACCCCTTATGAACTCTATAAGTTGTATTACCAGGGTGATAGTTATAAATAAATGTAACATGATTACTCTTTTAACCTAAGCAGAATCCCAACCTAGCTGTAGTCAATAACCCACAGATGGTCACTTACAGGAGGGCTGAAATTCTTACTTCAGCCATAGTTAGGCAAAGATGTGTAGACACAATAGAAAGCAGTTAAAATTTGGTGTGAAGATGTTCTTGAAATTTGAGGACAGAGATGTGTGAGATGGAAACAGCAAAATTGGTTTTGGAGGAAGCAGTCTGTATGAGATGGGGACATGAGTGTTTAGGGAACTGCAAATGGCAAATTGCAGTAATCAAAATGGGAGCTGACTGAGAGGGCACTGAGCATTTCTGTTTTGATATGGTGGAAAACAGCCAGAACTTCATCAGGAAAGGAAAAGAGCATGGTTAGGAAATGGATGGATGGATTTATGGCAGAATGAGAGAGGAGTTTAGTCGGGAATGAGGTGATGTTGTCATCACAGTGAAAAGATTGTCCACAGGAGAGTGACAGGTGGCAAAAAGAAGTTGGTTCCACAGCCATTAAGCTCAGAAATTTTGGAGGCAGGCTGACATGCTGATTCAAGTCCAAGAAAAGGAGCTCCAGGTTAAATGAGCTTCTTATGAGTACTGAACAGAGGAGTATAGAAAATTATATTAAAGAATATGAAAAGACATTGGTGTGCCTGTTTTCTGTATTACAAACAACCTGGGAGAATGCCCTAAGCCCTTACACCAGCAAAGCCCTGGCCTGCCTGTTGTGTGCCCCTTGGAAAGTTTTTGTGTAAAACTGAAGTTTCATTTCACCTGCCCATGCATGGCTGGGAGTCCTCTCCTTGTTGAGGAATATAATATACCATCATATTTTGATCAAAACAAATTCATCTTATATTTCTGGAATGGGTCAAATCATTTGCAGAGAAGTGAACAAAAATAAAGGCTGTGCAATGCTAATCTGTTTTACAAAAAGTGTTTACAATCTCAAGAAAGAATGAAAAGAACATCCTGTTTTACACCTTCCAAGCACAATCCTAGTAACAGACTGTGAGCTCAAACACCATACTAATATTGAAAGAGGTGATGAATTCAACTTATTCAATATCAAAGGCTAACTGAAATGAAATATCACTTTCATTCTTTATTGGTTTCACTTGTATCCATCTTTCAATTAAAAAACAAAATGTTCTCTACACTCCTACGCTGTTATGATAATACAGGTATATGCCTAGATGTGTAGATCTGCAACTGAATTTGATCTTATTTAAAATAAAGCAGAGATTTTCAAATTGTCACTTGTTTTACTGTGTCTCTCAAACAGCTATTCCCTTGCTCCAAGCTTTTCTATTGTTACCATGTGTCTACATTTATACACAAATAGCAGTGGGAATTTTCTAGAATTTATAGCACTCTTACAAAGCACTTTAATTTTTGTGAACTTAACTTGTTTTGAATATAAAAAAATCCTTCAAAAACCACTAAACCCATTTTGGACAGCTCTGTTTAAATTCCTGAGTGTTTTACCAAAGGACTCAGCTCTATATGGAGTGTGACACAGCATTGTGCCCACAAAAAAGCAAAGACCTGGTCATAAATACCACCCAAGGTGATAATGAATAAACCTCTCCCACTTACCTGCCATGACAGCCATGGACAATCAAGGATTGTCCTTTGTCACAGTTTTTTTCTTTTTTCCAGGGTTGGGATTAAAAGTGCTAGACAGTATTTCTTGTTCAGACTCAGATGTTTATTAGTTCTTATCTCTATCACAGTCCCACAAACTGTGAGTTCTACAGCACTTCAAGCTAATAAACTAAAAGTGCAGCAGTCTCTCTCTCTACAAGGCCTTTAGGGATAAATTGTCCAATTAAGAAATGACACCTAAATGATTTTTACTTTTAACCCAAGGCACCCGTGACCTGCAATGCTGACATTTCCATCCAGCTACACAAGATCACCTACATTCATGAAGAAGAAGGTGAAGAAGAAGGACTAGCCTATGCCCTAAAACCTCCATCTTGCTTTATGTAAATTGCTATATTCTAAAACCTCAATTTCTAAGTTTCCCACCATGTGGTATTACACACTTCTATTCAAACTATACACCTGTGATCCCAGTTCTATTGTTCAATTCTCGAAGTCTTCTCCACATGGCCTCAGGTCAAAAGCTCTGTTCTCCTGGGGGTCAGTGCCTGTCAGCACAGAAAGTCTAAAATTCTCAGTGACCAGGGTTCCAGCAGTGACCCAAGCAGACACATGGCATGACCCACTGTGCTGTGAGATGCTCATAGGATCCAGTGCATTGTGAACTAGGGAGATGCACAAAAACCCTGCTGCCCTTCTGAAGGGACCAGCACTCTGCCCAGAAGATTTTCACTCATGAAGATACTGCACTCTGTATTAGTGCTGGCTGTCTTGTGCCTGACCTTCACACACCTTGGGAGCACAAATTCTGAGGGGTATAAAGCAATTAAAATGTGCTGTCTGCTCCTTATGGAATGAGAGGAAGGAAACTCATCAGGTTACAAAGAGCCCAAAAAAAGACACACATCTGCTCACGTCATCGACAGCCCACGGAATGAGCAGCTGGAGGATTCCCAGCTCATAGTTTGGATTGCTAACACAGGGGGATCAGCCCATGGAAATTCCTGCAACAGAAAGCTGAAGGAGAAGCCTGCATTACTGTAGGGAAAAATCTAATTGTATTTATGTTCATAATTTTTACAATCATGCAATAGCTGATAAAACAAGAGGCCTCATGGACACGCCTTGAGTAATAACAGAGAGGGAGTGGGGTTAGATCAGGAGTCAGTTTAGCCCAGAATATTATCATATGGTGATCAAAAAGAGAATGGTCCTAAAATGAACTTAGAATAATGGCATTTGTGGGAAAAAAAAAAAAAAAAAAGAAGAAGAACGTGCACTATATGGATCTAAAATGAAGTTATAATTAAGAAGGAAAATCATAACTGAGGACCAAAGAGAATGTAATCTACATTATTGTAATGTGAATTATAATTGGCATAAAGACACAAAACAGGGATAAGCAATGTGCATTCTGCAGACTATTTTCAAAATAGAATGTGCTATAAATTAACAACTGTTAAGTGTAGGTGTCCCAACCTTAGAAAGGCTTAAGAAAGCTGCTCAATTTATTTTCTTAAAAATCACAGAATCACAGAATTACATAATAGTTAAGGCTAGTCCAACCCCCTGCCAAGGCAGGGTCACCTGGAGCAGGTGACACAGAGGGTCAGGTGGGCTTTGAATGTCTCCAGAGAGATTCCATGACACCCCTGGGAAACCATTCCATTGCTCAGCCACCCTCAGTTTAGAGAAGCTCTTCCTCATGTTGATGTGAAACTTCTTGTGCTTTAGTTTCTGACCATTACTTTTTGAAGCATGCAAAATGTTCTGGTTTGTTGAAATTAAAACCTTTACAAATATGTATCTGGTATGAAAAAAATTTTTATAGTTTGAGAATTTCCTCTGAAAACAGCTGATATCCTCATAATATCCAGTGCATGTTTCAAGCAGGTTTAACAGAGACCTTCTGCTCTTCTATCTCATTTCTTTTTCCACTGCTGCTCATGAAAACTCTACTTTTCATATTTATGAGGAAAAATAATTCTGATACCTTGTCATTTTCACAAAATACAGAATTTTTGTATTTCTACACAAACTTACAATACTTGGAATTAACATCAGTTTGTTACTAGCGATGCATGAACAACATAAATAAAAGAGGCACTTGGTTGCTGTGTGTTTCTTCCTAATTAAAAAACCAGAAAATTTTAAGAAAGATGTGATTGCTTACAACTTGAAAACAGTTCTGGTTGTTTGCAGCAGAACTGCTGATAACAACAAAGAGAACTTCACTGTTGCCTCAGTTAGAAATGATTTCCAGGAAGGACAGCTTTTTCCACTGTACTTTATAATGTCTTCCAAATAATCATAAATTTCAGATTAGGACTGTGAAAGTGCTTGATCTTCAGTTGTTAGCTCTTTCTAAGTTATATTAGGGTATGAAATAAATCATGGAAATGGTTTAGGGAGAGAAAACTATCCATAACAAGTGTATGAACAGTTAAGTCTACATTGTAGGTATGAATTAGAATCCCAAGTATCTTCAGATCTTCCTTGTGCAGGAAATGAGGAAAGGGGTATAGGTATCCTATGGCAACTATAAAACTGGTGGTTTTCAGGGTTTTCCATTCAGAAGACACAAATGAACCTGCAGAGTGAGTCATGCTTCTGAGCAAGACAACTTGGAGAGAGACAGATTGTGGCCACTGCTAAGCAGAAGTGCTGAAGCCTCAGGGGTGCTGGTGAAGGTTGTTTATTGATGTGCCCTATTCCTGATGCCCCTGTGCTGCACCATCCCACACACAGGTCTCTGTTTCTGTTCATCAGCTCCCCCTGGCTGCATGCCTCATAACCAGGGGGTGTTAGTCCCTCCTCCTGCACACAAATTCTGTGCACACTCCAGGCAGGACCATGCCCCTCTCTGAGCACCCTCTGGTTTGAGATGACTGCCAGCAGCTCTCTCTACATTGTTGTTTTCCAATCAGTTTTGATGCTTGTTATGGTTCCATTGTCATGAAGTTTCCCAAGCTTGGTTACAAAAGAATCATTTGATAGAGTCAAAAGGGCAATGCAAATCAAAATGTAAATCCTGTCTGTTTTTCTTCCATCCACAAGACCTGTCCCGCTGCCCTGGCAGAGAAGCTGGTTTGAATCTGTTCCTCACAAACCCATGTTGATTGTTGTTTATCTCCTTGCTTTTTCCTCCCTGTTTACAAGCAAATTGAGGGATGAATTGTGTCACCATATATCTGGAATTGACATTAATTTGATTTGTTTGTGAAACTTTTCACTCCTCTTTTTTTTCCTCCTGGTTTAGAACTAAGTCCTAATTTTTTTTTTTTCTGTGGACATGTAATACCTGATCTGCTCTCCTATGGATTTCTAAAAGAAGAACAAATTACAGTAAGGGTATCACAGACTCAACCTTCCAGCTTAGTTTTTAAATGTCAAGACAACACTCAATATGAACTCAATTCTTTCAAGAGAAATTCAGTCCTTGTGTTGATTTCATTCCTCCATTCATCTGATTGGAGCATAATCCATGGCTAAATAGACCAATTTTGAATAACTTTTCTTTTCCTTCTTCTTTGGTGAACTTTGCCTTCCTCTCTTGCCCTGCAAACTCAACAATCAGAAAGAAAGTAAGAGCTAAGGAGATTTTATTCAGTACAGCATCATTTTAGCCTTAACAACAGAGGGGAGCTACTGCCACAATGCAATGTCTTCATCCTGTAAAAGAACTCAAGTAATTGGATTCTTTTACTGAAAGCAATTTGACCCTCTACTGTAGTATTTCTGGGTAAATAACTTCCATGCAGCAAAAAGAGTCAATTTGCACGAGCGTGCAAAATGGCACTGCTCTGTTGCATGCTGTTGAAGAATAAAAAGACACCCACAGGTTCTCTGCATACAAAGTTAAAATACAATATTGAACTGCTGGGAGAAATTGTGCCTTTTCAAGTACACACTGCCACTTCAGCAGTGTTTGTTCAAAAGTCATTACTAACCTTTGGCATCTCATCTGGGCTACTGAGCACTTGCCACTGAGGTTGCATTAATATCTGAGCAATGGTAGAATGTAAAAAAGTCAAGGAGCCTCAGCTATGAAATAGAAAAGCTAGCCAAAATCTATGGGAGTCATCAGCAAAAACAGTAGAATATTTCAGAAATGTATGAAAAATACTGTGTTTAGCTCTAGGCTGTAATTTTATGCCACTATCTTACAGTCAAATTAATTTCCACCTGTGTTTTTAGCTTCTAGCTTAACCTTTCCTTTGACAAGGTGTTTTGTTTGTCAAGAGAGAGATGCAATAGAGGAATCAAATTTGTTATAACAGAAAAAGTCAGCGTTTTTCTTGATGGAGGATTGATCTGTACAAACAGAGATGTCTACATTGCAGGCCACTAACCTGACCTCACTGTGTATGTCTCCCATTAGAGTCAGTGGAAACAATGGGCAATTCTCCTGCAGGGTCCAGCCAGTGCATTTCAGATCCTACCTTTGGATAAGAGGGATGAGATCTGCAGCATGCCTGTCACTCTCCACAGACCATAAAGAAATCCAGCCTGCTAGCTCAGAGGTAAATGCTCACAGGGCAGATAGTTCTGTTCAGAGGAATGAACACTTCTGTAACTCTGACAATTATCTTCTGACTGTTTACAAACAAGGAAATAATTCTGAAAGAGGAATAGGTGCCAAGCTCAAGAATGCCCAAAGTAAACCATACTCTTAAAAATGTGGCTTGTTTTGTTTTTCACTTATATTTCCTTGCTGGTTCACCTTGGAGAGCTCACCATTTATTTATTCAGGCCAAATCAGAGAGAGCTTTCCCTGGTCAGTTCACATTAAGCATGATGGTCTGTTTGAGACAACTCAGCTCCCCCAGGCTGCACAAGGTGCTTTTTTTGCTGCTGCACTGCCATGAGTGCTCCCTGAGTCCTGGCTCAGGGAGATGTGGGGAGGATAGAGCCTCAGCAGAGTGGCTGGGGCCATTCCCTCCCCTCTGGAGGAGCCCAGAGACAGTAAGGCCAGAGCTGGAAACAGAGAGCAGTCCCTGCCAGCCCCTGGGTGACATTTCAGCATGGAGAGCAAGTCCCTGAGGTTGAGGTTGAATTTCTGAGGAGTCAGAAATTCAGGTTTGTTGCTCCCAGCAGGAAAGTTAATCTGCTATTCTCTTCTTGCTGCCCCAACAAAATGAAGCTTGTTTTCCTTTCTGACCAAATGGTTAAAGATAGTCTATTTCCTGGGGGAATTTTGGGGTTTTCCTTTTGTGTCTGTTAATCTCCTTTCACATTTTGAAGCTAAAGCCCTACAGAGAAAGAAGGAAGATGTGCTAGGTGCTCATCCATCAGGTCTAGATTTTTGCTTAAAAGTAACAGTAAGTCCATATATTAAATTAAGGGTTTATATATTGAATCTGTCACTGAATAGAATCCTACAAGCAATTTCCACATTTTCCCCTGGATCTGAACCAGAAAAGCTGGCCTTGTGGTTTACTTCCCTCTTCTTGGGGTCAAGGCCAGGAAAGTGCATATTTATGAAATAGAGTTATCCACTCTCCTCAAGTTCTAACCATTTTTTACCTGTTTTAAATAGGAAAATATTATTACTTCATTTCTGTCTAGCTAAAGGCACTCAGGGGATGTAAAACACTGCAGCAGCTCTGGCAGCTTCAGATAGCCATGGAAACAGGAGGCTGGGAGCAGGCTAGGAGTGTGCCAGGGTAACAGCCTTGGTTCTCTGATTTCTCTTTCTGTGCTTGTTGTCTTGCTTTGTGGGTTCAGGAACAGATTCTGGCTGGATCTTAGTGTTTTAAGAATTGTGCATTTATGAAGAAACAAAAAAGTGCTAAAAATATACATGTAAAATATGTGCTCCATCTAATGAAAAAGATGATGGCAATCTCCTTTAATAAGAAAGATCCCAAAATCTCCTTTTTATGTGAATTGTTGATGTTTATGCAATTTGATGATGTTTAGACAATGTAGTAAGATAAACAGTTCATTGGAGAATACCATTGGTACATCTACATGTCTCACTTCAAGCTCCATCTCCCTTTCATATGAACAACATACAGCTATGTTTTTATACATGCAACATCCTTCACAGCAGAATTCTGATTTTCAGTGATGAATTTTTCTTTTTCTCATTTTTATTTTTAGTATTTTAACTTTCTTTACAGAGTCAGCATTGACTTAGCATTTAACATCTTTCTTATATTTTTTTCCAATAATGCTTGTCATATAGAATCACCTATTTACTTAAAAATTAATAACATTAAATATCTTATAAATTCTTGTCTATAAAAAATTAATTTTTTAAAATGATCTTAAGAATTTTGCATCATGGTAAAAACAGGCTATGTAGATTGTAACTGTAAGTCCTAGAAATTTGACTAATAGAAAAAGAAAGTATAACTTCATCTCAACTTTTTTTTTAAAAACTCCAGCACCAGTATAAATGTATTTTTTGGCCTCAGATGTAAAATGTCTCAAAGGCCAGATCTTTTTAATGAGGCTCTGGTCCTACAGTGATGGCTTTGGCTCCTTCTGCTTTTCACCCTTTTTTTTAATTTCATGTAAGCCTGTTTATACCTGAGGTTTAAAATCCATCCACAGAGAGAGAAATTGGAAAAGTTCAGCAAGTACAGGCACCTCAGCAAACTTAAATGTTTTAGAGGTGAAGGTCCCCATGTGACAAGGGACATTTGGTGATACAGAGTGGGGCTGCCTTTGTTTGCTTCCCAGGGATGCAACAGACATAGAAAAAGGACATTTCCCCCCAAGATACACACTGATAGAAATCTATTAAATTAATTCTAGCCCAAAACATAAGGAGGAAGTGATTCCTAATTCTGTGCTTAAAGCTCTGGTGATATTTTTCCAGGGCTGAGAACATGAAGCTTTTTTTTTTTTTTTTTTTTTTCAGTTTACTCAGAAACTTCTGAGAAGTTGCAAATATTGGCTGATATTTCTTGAATATATATTGGGTATATTTCCATGCAGTTTGTTCTTGAAGGGAGTGCAAATTCTCTATGGATTAGCTATGGAGGAAAAATGGCAGTGAGGTTTTGAACTATTTCTCCATTTCTTCTGAAGTATTCATCTCCTTCAGTACCTAGGCCAATTCTTCTGCCATGGCTGCAGATATAAATCTCCACTGTCATTGGAGCTAGGCTGGTGTATAAAAGCATCAAGCAGGGAGAGGAAATAAAACCTGTCTACTGGAGCTGAAATTGAGTCTTCTTCTTTCTCCTTATTTGGTGTTTGTAATCTCAATTCTTAAATTCAGTGTAACAGAGCATGCTACACAAGGGTCACGAAAAGATGTTTTATAATCTTCAAATGATAAGTAATGAAAGAGAAAATGACACCTAGAAAAGAGAAGACTTTCTAGATGGAGCAGGTAGGTCTTTCTCTTTCCAACAGTCATCTGATTTCATGACTTGGACATCAATTTATAAAATTCATAGCAGCATTTTAGTATAGATTATAAGATCATTTAAAAAAAATTAAATCATGTAGGAAACTGCAAAAGTAGAAGAACTTTCACATCATAAAAAAGGAGAGACCTTGTGAGATTCTATCTGGATGTAGCTGTCTCTGTGCTGAGCTCTCCTGCATGGAGTGGAGCCAGGGCTGGTGATGCTGGGAGGCCTTGAGGAAAGCACGACAGAGGGAAAGGCCACGCACTCCCATGACTCAGCTCATCTTCCTGCTCTAAATGTCCTCTTGCTACAGTCACACTGTTTAATTTTTCATTACTCATAACAAGAAACATCTGAGATTGCCAAGAGAAATTAAAAAAAAAGGAGATTTTCAAATTAAAAAACCATATAAACTTGAAAAATATTAGGAGTAGCAGCAGTCTATTAATAATGTAGAAAGAGAATTATTATTTTAGAGAAGAACTCCAGTTCTCTCTGAAAGAGTAAATGTTACCCACTGTATATCTTTATTGCTCCAGCCATAAAATCAGGATAATTTCATAACAATTCAGACAATAAATATTAGTCTTTTCTTCAAGAAATGTTAAGTAGCACTCTGAAAATAATAAAGGCAGTTAAAAGAAAATCACATAACCTAAGCAACCTGTGCTTAACTTCACCATGTTGTCTCTGGAGGTTTTGTCACATCCAGTCTTCTTTGCCTTATCAGCACCTTTCCTGCTTAGATAAGGGATTTTGGGTGAGTGTGTTCTTGTCTTTCCCAGCTGGTGACACTGTGCAGAGCCAAGGTGCCCCTGAGCAGCGTGGGCACTGCTGAGGTGGCAGCAGAAAGCCCTGCTGAGGCTCCAGCCCAGGGGCTTTGCCTGCCCAGAGCCCCCCAGCAGCTGCAGCAGAGCATGGGCTCGGTGCTCAGGGGTTTTCTTAGTGAGTGGTCCTGGAGAGGGCAGGAGCTGACACCTCCAGGCAAACACCACTTGCCATGAGTTGAGGAGCACCAGAAATGCATTACAGAGTTTGTGCACTGGTTAAATATGAAAGAGGCTATGTACAGACCTGAGCAAGATATGCAAAAACGATAGCATTTGGTAACAGATGGCCACTTGAAAAATTTATAAAACCTCCCCCAGCCTTAAGAAGAGAACTTGAAATGCACTTACTCTGTTTGGATGGCAAAAAATTCATGGTCCCAGCAGGCTGGAGCTTCAGTTTCTGGGAAGAGGGCTGTCACCCACTTCTACCTACTAGAGCACAGTACAAGGCTGTAGCAAACTTAATGTGTTGTGTACCTTGTGTCATCCTTCTTGATTTCATCTGGCTCCTTTGAATCTGTCCTCTCCCATATATACTACAATTTATCTCTACTCTCCAGGGAATTATTCTCTGTTCCCTCCAGGTCCCATGTAGGGCATCCCTCTGCACTTTCTGTCTGATCATACTCTGCAGAAATGTTCCTGCAGATGAAGAATTGCCTTGGTTGTATGAATGGGCACAAAGAGAGGTTAGGGCATATGACCCAGAACTGTGATTCTCTGTCCCAGATCTGAGCTGTCTTCCTGGCACCCAGTTTGGGATTTTCCACTGCCAATCCAATCACAATATGATTTGAGAGAAAATATCTTCTCTCTCTTCCTAACTCCCCTCCATTCCTGCTCTCTCTCTTGCTTTGGACAATCTCATTATCCTGCCTGTTGATTATTCTTGTTACTTGGCTGTTACCTGAAGTCTCTCTCAGTTCTCACAAGACTATGCAAGACTCTTCCACACAGTTTGTCAAAGATACAGCCCTTCTTATCCATCCATGCAACTGAAATTCTTGTCCAGGTTCTAAGTTGTCACCTCACACCTCAAGCTAAAGCAGCCTTCCTAATCTAATCCTTTCAGAATAATTTTTTGCATCCAAATTTCCCAACCTGCCAAGTTAACAACAGCAGCCTTGTCTTTCTATATCCTCATTAACCCTCCAGAGTACCAAGATCTGCTTTCTTCTCAGGGTCTCCTTCTGTGATCTATCACTTATCTTCTATACAAGTGGACACTCTTTGGCCTGAATACCAACTTCTCACCAGCTTTCACATTTTATAAAACAATTATTTCAATTTTTTTTTCCTATTCTAGTGCTTGGAGAAGTCTACCCTGCAGAAGTACTTTGTTATTTCCCTTCACATCCTACTTCAACATCTTCCTTGGCTGCAAAACCTACAAAAATTGACAAGTACACTGCTCCTGTGCTTGTACCACTGCAATGCTGATTGATATTATCTCCTGAAGTCCTTCTGCACCTCTATGGACCAGCATTACTTTGGTTTCTCAAATTGTAGATCTAGTAGGTTAGGAATTAGGGCTTTATTCTATGTTTGTCTGGTACTGCAATGTGTGCTCAGAAAGTAATTGACCCTTGTGTCAGCATCTTATCAATGCAATTCCAAAAAGGGCACTTTCGTTCCATCCCCCATCTTCGGGGTTTTTGTTGAAATTAATAGCTGAGTGAGACAACTACTAAAGCAAGAACAGAAAGTGGAGTTCTATAGTGCTGCCTGATACTGTGTTAAAGAACAAAAGATATGTTACTCAATTAATTTTCCTACTGTCAAGTAAGAGAGGTACACCTAAGCCAGCACTAGAAGTTAATCCTCCAATCAGTCTTAAAAGCTTCCAACAATACCACTTACCCAAATGAGGGTATTTTACAATACAGTGCTGAACTATTGTCCCTTTGTTTCTATTAATACCAAGTGTGATTCTCTGTTTCTGCAAAATTAAGCCAGGAGCAACTTTTCCTGTCCTCTTCAATTGGCAAAACAATTCATTTTATTGTGGCTTCTGCAAAGCATTGTTATATATTTAAAAATGGTCTTTGTTTTCACTAGAAACAATAGGTTTTTTCAGTCTTGCTTTATAGGTTACATTCTGCAGTTCTTTAGTCTTTACTGTTTCTTTCTTATCTGCTATTTTGTTCTTTTACTAAACTTGCTGCTCAGAGCAGAACTCAGTGGTTCGTTACTGACCTAATCAGTATCAAGTAAATAAGTAAATGAAAACAACTGCTTCCTGTAATAATTTATATATTAATACATCTGGGAATGTCATTAGCCATTTTCAAGGCAGAATCATGTTGCTAATTTATATTCAGCTCATGGTGTACAAAGCCCCCAGGACATTTTCTGGCAGAGTTGCTGCTTCACCAGTTATTCCTCATTTCGTATTTCTGCGTTTGATTTCTCCTTGCTAAGTGTATCACTTTGCACTTGTCTTTATTGAATTTCATCTTATTGATTCCAGGTCCTTCAATTTATCAAGATCATTTTGAATTCTGATCCTGTCCTTTGAGGTGCTCACAACCCCTGCTAGCTTGGTAGCATGCTCAGTTTCTTTAAGCATACACAGTATTTTGTCATCCAGATAATCACTGAAAATATTTCACAGACTCATATTTAGGACTGACCCCACTGGAAATGCCCTCCCATATTGGCAGTGAAACATCCACACTTTCAAAAGGGTTTTTCAATTAGTTTTGCATCCATTTTAAACCATGATTTTCTTTACCATATTTTCCAATATACTTATGAAAGTAATGCCTAAGATGGTAAAGGAAAAAAGTAACTGGCAATGTCCATTTGCATGTGGAGCAAAGTTTCAGAAAAAACCTCCAAAATTCCCAATTAACTGGAATGAATTAGGAAAAAAAAAAAAAAAAAAAGGAAAGGTCAGGAAATAATCAGAAGCTGTACTCTGTTGCAGCCTGTTGGGAAGATTGAAAGAATAATTAAGCTATCAGACAGATAAGCTGACAAGAGCATTAAAAATTTAAAGAAGTTATAGTGAAATTAATGCATTTCTGAGATTCCATGCAAAATCCAGCTTTGTGAAAGGAGTAACAGAAGATGTCCAGCTTCTTGATTAGATGTAAAATAGAAAGAATCCAGGCATTAAACTAGGAGCTTTAAGATTTATAAATAAATATTTTGTCATTAAAACAAAGCACTTCTGAAAATATACATAGTCACATTGCAGTGCATGAGCATTCAAAAGGGGGATGAAGAGTTAAGTAAAGATAAGTAGAAGGAAACTCCTTGGAATTTTGTGGAGCACAAAAATGGCCACAAGAAAACCTTCAAGGAGAGTCACAGAAAATGGTCCTGGTATGTCACCCAGAGCATCCCCTGCCTCAGGACAGGATCTCCATCAAAACCTATTCTGAGAGATGCTATTCTGACCTCCTCCCAAAACCTTCCTATGCTGGGGTCTCTTTGGGATCTGCCAGCAATCAACTGTTCTGCTTCACCAACTTTAATGTTGTCGAGTTTTTTCTTGAGGAACAAAAACCCCCTTCCTTTCTGTAATTTCAGCCCACTACTTTCAGTCCCAGTCCCAGCAGACAAGAAGAGCAATTTGGGCTGGATAGAGCTGCCAGCCCCTAGGGTGGCTGTCAGCACTGTGCCTCTCACCAGCACACTGCTGGCCATGGAGTGGGATAAAACACATCACAGGGCACAGAGCTCTGCAGATTGGTGAAAAACATTGTCTGAGTCCTGCTCTGGATGACCTCAGACCCAACAACTGAGGACAATTTGATGACATAGGAACAAAATCTCCTTTATTCTGGTTAAAATGAGAGACACTACAGTACAGGAGTAGACAGCCTTTTTTCAGGTGGGACATTATGCTGTGGTGAAATCTCATTTTTCAACGTCTTATAATTCATCTTTCCTCCTGTTATTTCACCATGGCAACATTTTGGTCCCATTACTGAGTATACAATTAAGATTTCAGATTTCTAATTTCAGACTGCAGATGTACTGATGGATATGAGGCACCCACGCCTGAGATGTGTTATGTGTGCTACCCAGGCAGATCCTCTGCAGCAGAAATGTACTCTTGCTTTTTCACCCATTACAGCCAGAATAACGTTTTCCCCAAACCATGCATCAGCCAGAAGAGAAGGCAGTGAGGCAATGAGAGTGGGGGTAGCAGCAGAGAGGCAGCTGGGGCAGGATGGATGATGTGGATAAGGGTAGGGGTAAGTCAGAATGGTGAACAAGGGTGGGAGAGTGCTAGTGGGTCCTGAGAGTGCAGAGCAGAGATGGAGAAAGCCAAAAAGGTGGGACATGAGATGGAATCTAATGGGAACTCAGCAGGATGGAAAGAAGATGATGTGGGCAAGGTAAGAAAAGCCTCCATGCAAGTGTTAGAAAAAAGGTGGCATGTGACAAGAAACATGATTAGGGCAGAGGAGAAACAGAGGGAGCAAACAGTTTGGGTGGAGGGAGGCTATCAGGTAATGGAACAGACTAAGGAGGTGAAGAGTGACAACTTTCTCCTCCCAGCTGTGAAAAGAAATTAAATGTTACTAACATCTGAGTAGCCAGAATCTGCCTAAGCATCTGTCTTTTCAACCTGAGATATGTTGAGGCAGGCTTCCTCAAATATTACTACACTTATGAAATATAACTACTTGCAATTTAAAAATCGGCCACATATCTTGAGGGACAAGCATTATACTGGGAGTTTGTAAGATACAAGCTTGGCAATAAGACTGTTTGCACAGAAAGCATTTCCTCTCTGCCTGAATTCTCCTTTATCTTAAAAAAAATAAGAGTAAAATGTAATAAAATGTATCAGAATGCATGACACCTAATCACATAGCTTCTTATTTGTATTCAGCAACCAAATCCTTCTGAGGCAGCAGTTATTAAGTGCACAGAATCCCATAATGCTCTTTAAATATCAGGAGCAGCAAAGCCCAGGGGAAGTGAAGCTGCTGTCTCATGGCTCTCTTGTTTTATCAGGCCAGTGCCCAGTGCACATTGCAGTTGAGGTGTTTGAAATGTGCCTGCTGATCCTTGGTGCTCATGGGGAAGACAAGTGGGTGCCAGTCAGTTCTAGGGGAAGTCTGGTTTGTCAATAGTGTGGCTACTTTCAGACAACACTTTGGAAAGCTAGTTTATTTCAGTCTCACTGTGGTGGGATCACTGAGTGATAGGGAAGGAAAGAAAAAAGGAAATATGGGGAAAAAAACAACAAACAACCCAGAAAATAAAGAGCAACACTCTCCCCTTTTTGCTTTTTTCTGTACCAAAACTCAGGTTCTTTAGTCCAGACAGGACAGAAATGGGGTTTTTGGGGTAAGTGATGTCCATGACTTCCTGCCTGGCTTCCATTTCAGGGGGATGCAGTCTGAGGTTCACTCTTTGCCATTTGCCATGGCCATCTATTGTACCATGAACCATGGTGATGCCATTGCTTTTCCATGAGACAGCCCAGTCCTTGATCCCTCACAGGCTTATTTGAGCCCAGGAATCTGCATTGTGCTTGGGAGGACAGGGACCAGGACACCAGGACACCTCCCTGGCCACTTTTCTCTTGAGCTGAAGCCAAAGAACCACAACAAATGTGCTCTTGCCTGTGGTGATCCCAGGGTGGGCAGGAGGCTGAGCCCCATCCTGAGGGTGCTGCTGGACCCCTGCAACACTCTGAAGTTCAAGGGGCTCTGAGCAGTGGGGCTAAGGTTGCCAAGGGACCCACCAGGCAAGGATGGGGTGCAGTCCCCATCCCTGGAAAGGATGCCTGTGCCCTAAGAAACAGCAGAGGGGTCTTTGCCAGCTGCCCCTCATGTTTCTGCTTCGTGGGAGAGAAGGATCAAGGGCAGCCAGCAGCCCTGGGATAATCCCTGGTGCAGTGTGAGGGGGCTGGGTGATGGCTCCTCATGTGTGCTGTGTAAGAAGCTGACAGCTGTCTGCTCTGATAAAGCTGAATTTCATAAAGGAGCCATCTTTCTCCAGGTTGCTGCACTGTTTATGAAAGTGTCAACAGTAGCTGAGAATCTTTTGCCTTCCAGACACAAGAAATACTAAGGCTCCCACGTTTATGTGCTTTTATAAAGCTGATATCAATGCATAAAAGAAAGCTGCAATCCATGGAAATTACTGCCCTGAATGTTGTGTCCCCGTATCCCAGTAAACTTAGAGGCAAACAAGAGCTTCTTTGAAGGAGAGCAGGGAAAATCCAGACAAACAGGCAAGCTCATAGACTGCCTAGATGTGAATTGCATTTTCTTTCTTCTTGATTTTGTGAAAACCTGCTTGCACCTGAGAAGTCTATCTTCAGCTGCCCTATTTACAGGACAAGAGTGTGACCAAGAAATCAATGCACTTAGGAGAGGAGAAAGGTACCTTGCAGTAACTAGGTCATAAACACTGTCTCTCTTTTGCCCTGAAGCCCTGCTCTTCTCTTTTTTATTTTGTGTTTCAGTACATATTGCTCTTTCAAAAACTTTATTGCAAAACTTCTCCCTAATGTGAGCTTTTATTTTCTGGTGCATTGGCTATTACAGGCTGTGTAAATGGTATTAGTGTCCATCAGAGAATGAGAGAAACAGAAAATACCAAGGCCTTGTCTTGCAATATCCCCTCCTGCAAATAATGCAAATAAAATATCATTCCCATGATTTATGTTGGATATTTACCCAAGGGCCAAATAACCCTTACCCATGTCATATTACTGATGTTTTATTGATAAATGTGATTGGCGTTTTACAGGATTGAACTCACACTCTTTAGCCATGTGAGCAAAGATAATGTGGGTGAGGAGAAAGACAACTTGGCCTGAAAATGAGTAAGCCACCTTACAATTCTTCCAGTTTTTCTTTCTCCAAAGAGATTTTGCAGCCCCAGTACAAGAACATGGATGGTTCTCAATTCCAATCACTGTGATATTTCCCCCCCAGCCCCACCAAGATCATTCCCTGTGGTGCAACTGCTGTTACTGGAGGTACAGGATTCTCTCACAAAATCCTCCGAGGGCAGTGAGACAGGTAAACAAAAATACTCAAGTTATTCATGTTTTGATTATTCCATCTTAAGCAAGGGTAGTGGTAAAAGAGTGGTAATTAAATTCTCAGAAGGTAGTAAGTCAAACACTGCTGCAGAGGACTGCCATGGCCTCAAAACACGGTGAGATCAGAGATTAAATGGTTCCTCCAGAATGTTACAAAATGAAATTTGTTTTTGCAATAGGAATGCTAATGTGTCTGAGCAAATGTATTCACGAACAAGGACAGTCTGCAAGGGGAGACATGCTTTGCAGAAGTAATGACAAAGGAGAAGTTAAAGTTAATGGGCAGCTAATGAGATAGGAATTAGCAACAAGGCTGAGCTGAACTGACATGCACTGCTCCTTTGCCCACATAAACTCTTGGTAATTCACAGGGTAATTCCAACCTTCCTCAGAGACGTGTCTTGGATGACAGCAACAGCTCTCTGGGTGCAGTTACAGGATGTGCTGTAGCTCTTTACAGCACAGCCTGACCATTGCCAAAGTCAGGATTGATGGGCAGGCAGGAGGAAGAGGAGGAGAAGAAAGTTGCTATTTCGACAAAGAGTGAACATCCTGACAGTCCCACATGGGTCCCTGAGAAGTCAGCAGCCTGAGGAGAGACCTGTTAGTGTGGGGAGTGTGGAGGGAATGGGTGAGCATGAAAGGGAGGAGAAACAGTAATGATGTGGTGCTTCTGTTAATCCTGATGACATGCTGCTGCGTTCCACCTTTTTTGTTTGTTTGTTTATTCTAAAGAACAACAAATAATAATTTAAAAATGCAGAACTGCTTGGCTTAAGCTGCAAATTCCAAAGGGAAAAGCCTCTCTCCAGTTTTGGTGGAGAGACTGTGTTTCTGCACAAAAGTTTCTGGTATGGAAAGAACCCATGTACACACACTTTTTGTTTATGATTAAGTGCAAGCAAGTTGTTCTTATTTTCACAGTGGGGTCTATACATGACAGTCCTGCAGTTCAGTGAGGGAAACTGTATTTTAAAGTTTTCATGGGGGAAAGATCTGAGGCAACCACTTCCCTTAAAACCTTCTCTTTTCTTTCTAAAGGGAAAAATATTTGTTGTTGCTGAATTCATCATAACTGACAGGAGTTTGTATAAACCTGGACAAAACAATTTTTTCCTGATTTATGCCATTAATGGAAAAATTTCATTGAAAGAGATGAAGCAAATTTTGTGGCTAAAAATAATAAAGTAAATTCAGATATCTAAATGATAAATTTCAAAGAGTACTGCAATTATAAAATATTTAAATATGGATTGTTTTGAAAAAATGTATTGTCTACAGTAATTCTACTAGTTGCATTTCTGACTTGAGTTTTTTTGGAACATTTAAGCCATGTGGTACATTAGTTTACTAAGAAGTTTTTATGTGCCAGTGCTGAAAACAAGGAAATTATCAAAAGCATGACTATAGAAGGTAATTTCTCTGCATCCAGTGTGGTTCTAATGCTTCCTGAAGTTTTCTGTCCAGACCTTCAGAACTTTATCTTGATTTTTCTACCAGCTTAAGCAACATTTGCCTAAGAGCATTCCTGGATCAAACGAAGAATGTTGAACAAAGTGACAGAGGATAGATGAAATCTCACATCTGCAAAGATCAGAGAGGAGACCAGGAAAGTGAGTTTGTAGAATTCTTCATCTTGTCTGCTCTAGGAGATGGACTTCCAGGGCTGTCAATTGTTTAGGCAAGACTTTTTCACCCCATGAGTGTCATGACTCCCATTTTCTGCTCCTGCTTTGATTCAGTGCACTCTCACAATAAAGGAAAAATCTGGATTTACACCAGTTATGGAGCCCTTGGACATGTCCTACATAGATCAGCAACCAAAGCCTAGGAAATTATAGACCCCTGGCCTATCCCAAAGCATAACTTTGGTATTCAACAGAGGCTTTCACCCCACTGACATAGTGCATTTGTCAGAGCATTCAATCTGTGTTAAAAGGAAACTCTTTCATACCAAAGCTGCCAGCACTGTCATTTCAGCTGCCTTTAATGATGGAAGTATGCAATATGAGACCAACCCTATTTTAATTTCATAACTGCTGACTCTGAAAAGTCACTATTCTCTGGCCTTTTTTTAAAGTGCTTTCTCCCATAACAATTACAGTTTGGTTAATAGTATAAATTATCACTTGCTTAATGCTGCAAATTACAAGTTATGTACTCCCCAAGCCTCCTTTGGTTAGAATACTTCTAGATTAAAAGAAAATCCTCATTTCTTCTACCACTGTAGGTGGGGACACAGGGAAAGCAGAACATTTCTTCCATCATAGATTTCAGTATGTGGTAAATCCTTCCACATCTAAATATTATAAACTACATAATAATATATTGATCTTAATTCTTGGTGGGTTTTCACACTGCAAATTGTTTTCCTTTGGGTTTTGATCTTGTTTGGTTTTGGAATTTAATGATTTTTCAGGTAGGGTTTTTTCATTAATTTTAATCAAATGCAACGTTGTGGCAGGAGATGGAGAAATTCACTGCAACATCTTTGTCAGTCACAATATCTCTCTTCTCAGCCCCATGGTGAATCTCATTCCCTTGGATGTGGGCCAGGAATGAGACAGGAAGGGCAAGTGGCTCTCCAGTTTTCTGACTGCAGGTTGTGCTGCAGAAACTCTGCACAAAGTGGACTTCAAAATGATAATCACATAAATTAAGTCAATGTCTATATTATGTCATTTATAGTCCTATGACATTGAAAATGTTGCTTTTTAGTTACTAGTAATAAGTTAAACTTAACTGCTTGGAGAATTTGACTGTGGACTAAAAGTGCAAAGGAATACTCATCTTATGTAGTGAGTTACTACAGCAACTAAAAAGAAGATAAAACATATAAGTAAAGTTCACTGAGGGAATATTCTCTTTAAAAAACATATGTGCTCTATGAATAACTTTAAAAAACGTTCTCTTTTCTAGTAAAATATCTGAAGGGCAGAAAGTAGCTCTGTGAGAAAACAGTGAAGTTGTTCTCTGCATAAGGCAACACTCAGTGCCTGGTAGATTACAGAAGGGGTTTATACACTTAGCAACAGTGAGTAACCATTGAAGTGGGCAGTTATTTGGCAGAGTAGCCATGGACCTCTGTCAGCAAAAATACCCAAACCTGGAACAGGCTTGTGGAAACCACCTGGCATATAGCACACAGCTGTATGATATTATTATAAATAATTATTAACAAAACACAGCTGCTGGCTGATGTAGATCCAGCCTTTCTGAGCTGTCTGTTTTTCTGGAGGACTTAAGAGAACCAAAGCTGTTCTGGCTGTTACCAGGGTGACCATTTTCTTCCAGTTGTTTTATGTCTGTGCCAGGAAAGTAACCACCCAGCAATCCCAGCACTGACTTTAAAAGCCTGTGAAGTGTCTCCTCTTTCCTTGCCCAATAAACAAGTCTTTTTTTCTTTGGATTGCTATTTTTTTAAGAGGCATTTAAAGTTAAATAGGCACTCGTCTAAAAATGAAACAAACAACCCCAAACAACAACAAAAAAGACATTTTGGAGCAGTGCTTAGCATCTCAGTGCATGTGTGCTGCTCTGCACACAGACTCCATGCAGTTCCCATAGCCTGCCAGCCTGACAATGGTGACACTTCCAAGGTTCAGGCCTTCTGAGGGGGTGCTACTGAATTGCCAAGACTTAAAACTTTCCAGCATCGAGCCTATTGAAATGGTGTGCTTCAACAGGTCTGTGTGAGTGACCTGAGCCTCAAAGCCTGGAGTGTGCTCATTGAATTGCTGATGAAAGAAGGCAAATGATGGGTCTTTGTAAGGAGTTCCAAGAAGAGTTTATAACCTAAACGGGGCCCAGGGACAAGGACAAGGACAGGGCTCAGGGCACAGGTAATAAGGGGTGGCTCTGAGGGTCAGGAGCCAGTGGGAATAGGTGAAAGTGGTGCAGAGGAGGGGCAGCCAACTGGGAGAACTAATGGGATAACAGGGGTGGAACACTGTGGCAAACAGAGCCAGAGGGGATCAGGAGAGGGAAAACATTCTGGGGAGGTACAGATGGTAAACAGGGGCTGAACTGGGGTGAGACCAACCAACAGGACTCAAGGGATTAACTTGTGCCTGCAAAGTTCTGTGGGAGGCAGCACTTCTCACCATGACCACAGGAGTTTCTCTTTGCCTGCTCTTGCCCCTCAGGTGGGAATGTGGCAGCTCCCTGAGCCTCCACAGTTTGCAGCTTCCTTGGGTTAATAGATTTCTGTGACTGCTTCTCAAGCTTTTCACATCGTTACAGTGTGTATTTCATGAATTTCAGTATTGCTTCCAGTACAGCTCAAACTTAATCTGTCTTGAAATGGAAGAGAGAGCATGATTAATCCATTCAATGGTTTCACTGCAGTATAATGAAAGCTGTTCTCTAGTCCAATATTTGCAGATGAGAATGTGCTTGGCACAAGCAAAATATTTTACTTAAACCTTGCCCAGGTACCACTTAATTTGTGATCATAATGTGCTTTTGCTTCATTTACAAAAGATAAGTAAAGCAAAATATTCTTTTGCAAATATTGGCTTGTTCTGATTTCATGAATATATCCTCAAGTGCATTTTTAGACTGTTTAACCAACAGAAGCATCTTTAACTTTTCTCTGGTGCTTTCACAGTGGACATTGTGTCCCATCTTAAAAGCAAGTAATTACATGCCACAGCATCCAAACTAAATAAATGAAGTTTTAAATACCAAATGTGAGAATAGTTAATCCATTTCCCTTAGCTTGTATCCACACACTTCCTGTGCCTGTGAAAACATACTGTCTAAGTGGCTGAGAATATAAGAATCCATCTTCTCACAGACACAGAACTCAGAAAAACATTTCAGGATGTGAGAATTTAACTCATTTAGTGCTTTTAATGTTGAACCTTATTGCAACAGCAAGAACTACCTCATAAATAAGTTGCTAAAACAAAATGTGCCTTTTAGACTTTATTTTCTCCACACTCTTTTGTCAGTTGACAGTGATCAATAGATAACCTTTCCACAGCAGGGCTGAGGACTACAGATATTCCTGATGCCCATTGTTGAGACATTTCTTGTGTCACTGACTGACAGCAGCGTGGTCTTGAGTGGAAGAAGAACAAAAAAATCACAGTGCTCTAAGCTGCCCTGCAAAAGCTGCTTTCTTCCACGTGCTCCACTGCTCCTGCCCCAGGGGAGTATCTGCATTCATCAGTCAGGCAGGTTTGTTTTCTATTTACACCAGCTCTCAAAGTCTCTTGGGAGTACTAGCTAAAATCTTCCAAGACATCTCCAATTAAGTTTTCACTGCTTTTCTCCTTACCAATCTGAAGTTGGGGCTTGCTTTCTGACCTCCAAAGAGGTTCAGGTATATATGTCTCCATCCCACCAGAAAATGAGACTGAGGCATCAGTGTCACCATGGCCACCAGGTACTGATGCATGGCTCGTGGCAAAGGGAGTCCTTTATGCCAGATTTCTTTCACTTCTCGATGAACTGTTAATTATTCCTTGCAGTTCAGAGAACAGAGTTCACAAAATCACCTGGCAAGGTGTTTCTGAGAAAAGGCACATGTCACAGGGCTGTGGACCACCTCTGCTAACGAATGGCTGAGTGGCTCCTGAGTTATCCTTGGGAGATCACTTCGCATATTCTTGGCTGAAATGGGAATCAGAAGGTTTCTTCAACCAAGGGAGACAGTACAGCATGTTCAATTTTCTCATTTTAATATACATTTATGTAGCTTCACAGGCACAGGAGTGATAGAATGAAGAATCAAAGCAAGCAAAACTGCTTCCTAACATAAAGTACAAATTTCCTTAATTAGATGCTCTGTTGATACTCGGCTTTTAGGACTTTTGCAGCAAAGATGTTTGATGACATGTGAGGCCTTTCCATGGTTTCATTAAATAAATCACTAGTTTTTTAAGATCAGCAGAGGCAAGTAGGCAGCATTAGACATCATTACCAGAATAGTCACACTTCATTCAATTTTATTTTTTTAACTCAACTCATGGTTTGCATAATGGCAAGGTGTAACATAGGTGCAGTAATAGATTAATGGTGCCACACTCTACAAGCTACAAGAACTCTATACTTTACAAGAACTTGGCCAGTTCTTGGCTTTTATTCTGCTGTATCAGCTGTATCTGTGAGAGAACCATGGACACCTCATCATGTTGGAAGATACTAAATGGTGAGGAAAACAGGTGTTTAAATTTGGATGATAAACTTTTTATAGTTAGGCCTATCATTTATTATTGTATTTGTAAGTCATCTGCCACCTGGGAATTTATAATCTGATTTGCCTCTAGGCAAGTATTTTTCAGCCCATTCTGTCTGAAGGGCTTCCTTGCTAGGAGAAACTCTTGTCATTTAATAGGATGTGGGAAGGGTGCCAAAATGTTATATATTCACTCATAGATTGGAAAAAAGTTCACAGTAAAAATTGAGGTCACTTTTCACATGCTTCTGGTGAAGGATAGACAAATTTTAGGCACATGTGTGTTGGTTTGGTTTTTTCCCTGTTACATGGAGTGTTATCAGCCACTGGACCACAGGTGGGAAAACCCTAGTGACATCAAGTTACATGTTGGTTATAGAAATAGAAATTATGACAAACTAACAAAGCAAATGGAGGGAAAAGGCAGATAAATAGTTTTATTACTGCATTTCTCTTTCCTTTCTGGTTGCAGTCAAGTATTGGGTTGAGAGAGTACTGGCTCATCACCCAAGTCCAAACAAGGCCAGAAGAAATTGCCAAAATTAGGAGTTGTGAAATACTCCAAAAGGTAATTGACAGTACTGTGTTTCAGAGTAAATGCATGTTGAATTTACGTCTTGGATACATGGGAAGAGAGCATTGCACTTTGTTCAGAAGTTCTGTTTTCCTACTATAAGGACTAGGAGCATAATTTATTTACTTTTAATAAAAGATAAAATTTCTAAGAAAATATCAAAACATGATGTATTGCCTATCAATATTTTGCAGGATCTGAAACTTACCAAATCCATTTAAATGTAAGAATGTAAATGTAAAAATGTAAAATTTTACCTCTTTCATATACAAATGCAAAGGTTAAGAGGCAGAATCTAGAACAGCCCAAGTATCTAGCCTCTTTTGATTTCCTTTAGATTTAAGTAGAAAGGTCTTCACTTAGAGAGACCTTCCCTTCCCTTCCCTTCCCTTCCCTTCCCTTCCCTTCCCTTCCCTTCCCTTCCCTTCCCTTCCCTTCCCTTCCCTTCCCTTCCCTTCCCTTCCCTTCCCTTCCCTTCCCTTCCCTTCCCTTCCCTTCCCTTCCCTTCCCTTCCCTTCCCTTCCGCTGTATTGATATTTTTCACAAGGTTTATTTTCTCAGGTTATAAATCAGGGATTTTCATAGTAAATAATAAAGTTCACAAGACAGCTGTCCTTGAAACAGACTGAAAGAGGGCAGGTTTAGGTTGGATATAAGGAAGAAATTATTTACTGTAAGGGTGGTGAGGCACTGGAGCAGGTTGCCCAGAGAACTGTGGATGCCCCAGTCCCAGAAGTGTTCAGGGCAGGTTGGATGGGGCCTGAGCAAGCTGCTCTAATGGGAAATGTGTCTCTACACATGGCAGATGGATTGGAACTAGATAGTCTATGATGTCCCTTCCAATCCAAACCATTCCAAGATTCCATCAAATCTTTTTGTCTCCAGTGTATCTCCATCCACTTCAGGAAGAAATCAAATAAGCAGAAAGGATATGGATAACAGAACAGGCTTACAGTTGGCAAGCAGACAAACAGGACTGCAGTGTTCTCAGTTTTCCCTTCTCCAAACTGCTCATTAGCATTGGAAGCTGGTATCCTTATGCATCTATATGAATGGATAAGAAATGCAGGGCTGGCAGGGCTCTGACCAAAATAATATTGCTTGTGCAGAGGGCTAATGAAGGTTGTGTCTACACAGCTGCAGAGGGTGTGGCTGCCTTGGATGTACAACTGCTGCTTCCACAGATACTGAAACCATGGGTTTGGCTGAGCAGCTGCCAGGGACTGTGCCAGGGGGAGAGGGAAGGAGATGGAGGAGGTGAACTGTTCCTGGTCTTCATTTCTGTTCTTCTGGGTCTGTCTGAGAAAAATGGCTGTCAAGGTTATGTGTAGGTGTAAAGAAATTACAGGTGACCTTGCCCCTGATAAGTCACAGTTGTACTAATTACCAAAGAAAAGGAACAGCCTTGCCCTTAATGGGTTGCAGCTGTGGCTAATAAAGATAAGTGTGATAAAAGGAGTGGGTTGGCTGGGTGGAGGGGACCTTGAAGAAGAGGAACTTGAGGAGGTTTAGGAGCCCTGTGGAAGAAGGAATGAGCTAGAGAGACACAAAGAGACTGAGACAAAGCAGTGAGTTACTGCTGTAAAAGATCTGCTGTAAGGTTAGTCTGGGTCTGATGGAGTTGGAGCCTGCAGTCATAGTTTGTAAACTAATACTTGCATTTACAGTCCAGTAGGAAATAGCCAGTGGTCAGATCCTGCAGCTGAACCCTGCAGCAGGAGCCTGCTGTAGCCAGTCAGGGTGGCTAAGCTGTAAAGAAGAATAAAATGGGACCCTGTTCATGTTGTTAAATGACAGTCTGTGCCTTGGCTCATTTCTGCTCCTAATGAGAGGTCTGATGCAACAACTGAGAAGCAGCACCTTGCAAAATAAAAGTACTAATACATTCATTTTCAAAGTACTAGCATTGTGTGATTTACTGACTATTTGTTTTGGAAGTTTTTATAAACTTTTTCCACCAACCTTTCTACTTTCTTAAGAGCAAGAGAGGGAGGATAAGTCAAGGAGCTGCAAACATCACTTTTAAGGACATGGTTTCCCTTGTAACCAGATTCTGTAATGATCTACCAAGCTAGTGATGAAAGTGTCATGAAAAAATCTTTCACATCTATTAACATAATTCAAACTAAATTTGTAAAGAGGGTTTTTGTATTCTGAGGGCCTTATAGTACTGTGACTGAAACTGCAATCTTTCTGCACTAGAGTGAGCATTCCCCAGGAAATAAATTGAAAGTGAAAAGGCATTTTAGGCAAATGCAAGGAAATAAATATCTTAAGAGGTTTTCTCTTGCTTGTCTTTTTATGAATAGAGGAAATAAAGTGACTAAGAAACTTGGAATTTGTCAGTTATTATTAAAGTCAGAAAGCAAGGAAATATTATATGGACAAAGTATTGGAAAAATCATTGTTGATACCATTTAGTGAACTGATAAAAATTAGGGGTGTTCTCTGAGTATATCAAAACCAATCCTTTTCTTGAAATTCACAACCCTAATTATTTCCAAAGAAGTAGGTCTCTTTATAAGAGGCTGTAAACTGCATGGTTTTTGGTTTTTTTGTGTCTTTCAGCCAGGTAGAGAAGAATGGCCAATTTCTTCTTTCCTATTCTGAACTAGGGCTGTTTGTCCATCAGGGCCCTGCTCTGCACAGTCCTGTCCCTGTTCCTGTGAGGAGACAGTCACTGGCCAGGAAACAAAGCTCAGTGGGGTGACCCAGCCTCACTCATCTCTTCAGACAGCTTTAGCTGCCCTACTACAGAGGAGAAAAGTGGCCCATCTTCCTAACTGAAAGTGAAATTCCTTTGTCAGGTTGAAGTGACAAACTTGGAGTTTTGCAGCTCCCTTAATATTCAATATCAGTTTCTATATTTTTAAGTATTCCTGTTTCAAAGGACACATGTAAAATGAAGGATGTGGTACAGGGCCTAAGTGATTAATATAAAATGCAAGTCAGGGCTGTTCTGCTGCATTTCCTTTTTATTAAATTCTTTTAAAAATACTAGTAGTAAATAGTTAGATTTGGGAATACTTGTGGGGGGTACTTAGTGCTTGCAAGGATGGGGAATAAATGACAGAAAAACAATATTAAATGTGGATAAAAGTATTTTTATTCTTCTTGTCTCAAGGTGGATATGCAAAGTCATTAAAAAAGGTTCATTTGCTGCAAATCAAAGGTACAAAAACATCTGACTTTTAAGAACATAGAAAAAATCCTGACTTCTCTAGAGTCCCTGTCATTAGTCCATCTTTCCTCTCTGAAAGTAGGAATTTGCTCATGATATTATTCACATATTGCACTGAGGCCCCATTCTGATTATATGCACTAATTAGTTACCTTTGCTGAATGTTCCATGGCAGGAAGCAGTAATTTACATTTGTGTTGTGTGTGTGCTTGAATGGCACTCTTACCCACTGGGGTTTTGTGTGTGTGTGTGACATAATTGATTGCACCAGTCTCCAGTTCTGGGGAAGGGAGGGCTGCTAAGTGGAACTGGTGAAGGGGGTTGGTCCTGCTTTGGAGGTTAAGGAGTGAGGTAAAAGTAGAAAAACTAATCATTATTTTACTGCTATTGTAATGATGGAGTGTCTGAGTTTCATGTTTTGCCTTGAAGAGTTCAGTGGAAGATACCTCAGTGAGTTGCAGATATTTCTAAAAGTGAATGGATTGTTTATTTTATGTGGGCAGACTGAGCTGTACAACAGGTGATGGGGAGTCTGGATACCATATGTACAATTTATATGATTTGGCAAAACCTTGAGACAGAAATGACCACCGTGAATATCATTTTAATCCTTTAGTACTTTCTGGCTCAAGGGAAGTCCTTTACCTTTTCCTGCTCACATCCATTAATCTGACCTCATTCCATTCCCATTATCCTTTTTCCTTGGAAAAACTAAAAATTTTTTTATATTACATTGAACTTTTTATCTAACTTTTACCCTTAAATAATCAACAATGGCTCTACATGGCTCTTCACACAGTTAGGGTTCTGCATGCACGTGCCATTTGTGACTTATGTGGATGTGGTATGACAATATTTTCATCTCATCCTAGCCTGTACTTATACAAGAGCTGCTGCTTTGTTTCCTCCCTAATTGTGGTATTTTATAAAAGACTTTCCTATATTTTCAAATACTTCATAAAATCCAGGTTTCTACTTCCCTAGCACCACAAACTCTGCTTCCTTTCTTCAAGACAATTCATGTACCAACAGCTCCACTTTGCCCTTTTCCTGTGTCTCTGGTCATGCAGCAGTTTGATCTGGCTGGAGTGTTCAGTCATAATGCAAAAATCTAACACAGTAATGGGCATAACCCACTAACACTTGTGAAGTTAAGAGTAGTCTACAAGCCTTCTGCATAACTCAATTCATCAGAAATTACTAATAGAATCTGGGAGGTGAGGAAGCAGAATAATGAAATTATCTAGGCACCCTGTTAACTGCATATTTTTTCTCCACTCAGAAGATGGTATAAAGGTGAAAAATTTTTCTTTGGCAATGTTAGATTCCTGATGAAATTCACCCATGAGATACCAACTAGTGCATAGCTTATTTCTCAACAATTTGACTAGTGTGGAGACACTTTGTACACTTAGACACATTAAAAAGAGCTATTTGTCTGTTTAGTCTCTGGGTTTACTGCATTTTCTCTAGGTATTTTTCATTCTTGTGACGCTTGATGTAGGAGGATTACTTTTGAACAGGAATAATACTAATCTTTAAAGTTGTAAAGCAAAATTTCTCCTAAAACACAATATCTGTCTGCTTTCCTCAAGCCAAATAGTGAGAAGTCAGCCTGGGGGCATGAGTCCTGAGCAGAGTCCAGTTTTGTAAGCCTGTGAAGCCCTTGGACTCCCTCAAAAGTGCTCCCTAAGGCAGGCTGTTTTCTTGTGTTGAAACACCTCAGTGGAGTTCCTTTGTTCTGTGATACAGCTTTGGTATCTCTCAGATGGATTCACTTGTCTGAACATAATGGCAAGGTTTTTTTTGGGTAGCTGGGAGCATGGAGTTCATGTTTGTTCAGGACTCAAAAAAATTTTTTTTGTATAAAAAGCTCACAAGTCTAAGATCTTGGAAACAGCCTCATAGCCAACCTGGGTGCAGGGTCTGGTTTATTTAGAAAAGCACACCTGAGGACTATGGATGTTTTGTACAAAAATACAAATTCTTAAAGGTATAAGGTTTTCCTCCTGATGTATGAATGTATGAGAATGGGAAATAGAGAGTGATACTTGCAGTTAGTATCTTCAGCATTTTTAATACTACAGGGTGTATTCACACAGTGCTCTCAGTACTCAGCAATGGATGTTCTCTGCTGTGACCCCTCCATGATCCTGTGGGAATCCCAGAATGGGTCAGGTTGGAAGGGAGCACAGTGAGTCACCAACCTCCCTGCTTGAGCAGGGCCATCCCAGAGCCCATGGCACAGGATTGTGTCCAGGCAGCTCTGGAATGTCTCCAGTGAGGCAACACTTGACCCCCTCTCTGGGCAATCTGTGCCAGTGCTCAGTCACTGCACAGGGAAGAGATTCTTCCTCATGCTCAGGTGGAATTTCCTGTGCATCAAATTCTGCCTCTGCTGCTATTGCTTGGCAACACCAAGAGCCTGGATCCATCCCCTTGAGATCCTTCCTTCAGCTTCCTGACAGTGATGGGCTCCCCTCTCAGTTGTCTCTTCTTGAGGCTGAGCAGGCCCAGCTCCCTCAGCCTTTCATTGCAAGAGTGATGTTCTCTAGTCATCCTTCTTTCCCTGCTCTGGACCCCCTGCAGGATCTCCAGGTCTCTCCTGTCCTGAGGAGCCCAGAGCTGGGCCCAGCACTCCAGGCACCCTCAGTGGGGCTCAGGGAGGGGCAGATCCCCCCTGCCCTGCTGGCAGTGCTCTCCCTGCTGCCCCAGGATCCCACGGACCCTCCTTTCCCCCTAACATTCTATTTTGATTTTGGCCCTGCTGCCTATCAAACTGATGTTTTCATCAAGCTGACTGTGATGATTCCCTCTTTTCCCTCTGGACTTGTTAGGGATAATTTACAGTTCTTATTTTTCTCAGGTACATCACATTCATCAACAAAGGATTTCACTAACCATTTTATTGCTCACCAATGCAGTCTTGCTTTAATTCTTCCCAACTAACTCTAGTTTTTTTTTATCCTGCCTATTTTTATAACACCAGCAAACATTTGTGTGTTCACCAGCTGCTTTCAGATCTCTCAGGATGAGATGCAAAAACTGATGCTACTGCATATCACCCTAGCATTGCACCAGTGACTTTGCCCACTGTAAGGCTGACCACTAGCCCTATTCTTTCTCTAAACTCTAATTACTGATAAATGTCAAGTTAGCTTCTTAAGAACCTTTGTTGAGGAGCCTTGCCAAAAGCTCTTTAAGAAGACAAAGATGTATCTTGACAATGTTATACCTCTTCCACTGCCACTGACTCCTCCAGAGAGATTTGACATGTTTGTGGAGTATGAGTTCCCTTCTCAAAGCCTTACTGGTTCATCTGCCATAGAGAATAATTCTTCCATGCTTTCCCTGGCCCTTTCCTTTATTGCAGAACCTGCTGGTTTTCCCAGGACAGCTGTGAGATACTGTGCAAGTACAAACAACAAGTACAGCAGTAGCAGTATACTTCAGCTGTGCATTTTAAAGCATTTCTGAAGTTGTGCAGAAAGTCATTGGCAGAGGTGGAAGCAAGAGAGAAATGAAAGGGAAAAGAAGCAAATATACCCACAAGTAGGGAGGTACAAATCTCAGGCTTCTTCAGGAAAGTTTTTTTAATGAACAGATTTAGACCCCACACAGAATGCAAAGAAAGATTCCTGCAGAATTATGTGGGCTTTGGGTCAGGTTTAAATCTTGAAACCTTCAGTATCCTGTCTGCTCCCTCATCATACCAAAATGTACTAAAAAAAAAATCTATCAGAAGACTGGAGAACACTTCAAAGGAAATATGCACAGAACCTCATAGGAAAAAGTGTGTTATAAATATGAACTCAATTTGATTTACTCCTGTCTTTGATAGTAGAATATCCTGTAGCTGAAAACAGCTGTGAGCATACTCAAATATGGAAAAACATCTTTAGTGGTCTCTCCTTGTCCTTGGGCTGCTAGTATAAAAAGAATCAAGGATTTCTGCTAGTCATACAGGTAGGAGTTCACTATCTTTGTGCATGAAATGGAGAACAAAAAGCCATTGTGTTGGTTTGATTTCCTTTCTCCTTAAGAAAAAAAGAAAAAAATCAGGTCCAAGTTAGAAGGTCAAGTATCCACTGGATTGGAAGGAAAAGCTGTAATGCCAAGATAAATTTCAGAGGTCAGTTTCCTCTACCTTGGGACTTTATTAAAGGACTTAAGGATGTAAAATCTGGTTCATTTGCATTGTTTGGACACGTTCTCATGCTTTTAATAAAGGCTGTGCTGTTTCTCACTAGCTGTGCACAGGAAGGTTTAAGGCACACTGCAGGTTACACACAAAACACATCTTGTGGGGTGTGGCAGAAGACACTCTTGCCCTTTTATGAACAAATGGAAGAACTTAGGACAAAATCAGCAAAA